>NW_027457607.1:2575000-2865000 GCF_050624435.1 Tenrec ecaudatus
AGTGCCCGCTAGGGAACCTACATAGTCCAAGTGCCCGTTAGGGAACCTAGATAGTCCAAGTGCCCGCTAGGGAACCTGCATAATCCAAGTGCCCGCTAGTTAATCTAGATAGTCCAAGTGCCCACTAGTTAACCTACATAGTCCAAGGTCTGCTACTTAACCTAGATAGTCCAAGTGCCCCCTAGTTAACCTACATAGTCCAAGTGCCCTCTAGTTAACCTAGATATTCCAAGTGGCCTCTAGTTAACCTAGATAGTCCAAGTGCCCGCTAGGGGACATACATAGTCCAAGTGCCCTCTTGTTAACCTAGATAGTCCAAGTGCCCGCTAGTTAACCTAGATCGTCCAAGTGCCCGCTAGTTAACCTACATAGTCCAAGGGCCCGCTTGTTAACCTACAAAGTCCAAGGTCCGCTACTTAACCTAGATAGTCCAAGTGCCCGCTAGTTAACCTAGATAGACCAAGGGCCCTCTAGTTAACCTAGATAGTCCTAGTGCCCGCTAGGGAACGTACATAATCCAACTGCCCGCTAGGTAACCTAGATAGTCTAAGCGCCGTCTAGTTAACCTACATAGTCCAAGGGCACGCTAGTTAACCTACATAGTCCAAGTGCCCGCTAAGGGACGTACATAGTCCAAGTGCCCGCTAAGGAACCTACATAGTCCAAGTGCCCGTTAGGGAACTTAGATAGTCCAAGTGCCCGCTAGGGAACCTGCATCATCCAATTGCCCGGTAGTTAATCTAGATAGTCAAAGTGCCTGCTAGTTAACCTAGATAGTCCAAGTGCCCGCTAGTTAACCTAGATCGTCCAAGTGCCCGCTAGTTAACCTACATAATCCAAGGGCCCGCTTGTTAACCTACATAGTCCAAGGTCCGATACTTAACCTAGATAGTCCAAGTGCCCGCTAGTTAACCTACATAGTCCAAGGGCCCGCAAGTTAACCTAGATATTCCAATTTCCTGTTAGCTAACCTAGACAGTCCAAGTGCCCGCTAGGTACCCTAGACTGTCCAGTGCCCGCAAGGTTACCTACATAGTCCAAGTGCCCACTAGGGGACGTACATAGTCCAAGTGCCCGCTAGGTAACCTAGATACACCAAGTGCCCGCTAGTTAACCTAGATAGTCCTAGTGCCCGTTAGTTTCCTAGATAGTCCAAGTGCCCACTAGGGGACGTACATAGTCCAAGTGCCCGCTAGGTAACCTAGATAGTCTAAGTGCCCGCTAGGTAACCTAGATAGTCCAAGTGCCCGTACGTTAACCTAGATAGTCCAAGTGCCCGATAGGTAACCTAGACAGTGCAAGTGCCTGCTAGATAACCTACATAGTCCAAGTGCCCGTTCGTTAACCTATATAGTCCAAGGGCCCACTAGGTATCCTGCATAGTCCAAGTGCCCGTTAGGTAACCTAGATAGTCCAAGTGCCCGCTAGGTAACCTACATAGTCCAAGTGCCCGCTAGTTAACCTAGATAGTCCAAGTGCCCGTATGTTAACCTAGATAGTCTAAGTGCCCGTTAGTTATCCTAGATAGTCCAAGTGCCCAGTAGGGGACGTACATAGTCCAAGTGCCCGCTAGGTAACCTAGATAGTATAAGTGCCCGCTAGTTAACCTACATAGTCCAAGGGCCCGCAAGTTAACCTACATAGTCCAAGTGCGCGATAGGGAACCTACATAGTCCAAGTGCCCGCTAAGGGACGTACATAGTCTAAGTGCCCGCTAGGGAACCTACATAGTCCAAGTGCCCGTTAGGGAACCTAGATAGTCCAAGTGCCCGCTAGGGAACTTGCATCATCCAAGTGCCCGCTAGTTAATCTAGATAGTCCAAGTGCCCACTAGTTAACCTACATAGTCCATGGTCCGCTACTTAACCTAGATAGTCCAAGTGTCCGCTAGGGGACATACATAGTCCAAGTGCCCTCTTGTCAACCTAGATAGTCCAAGTGCCCGCTAGGGGACGTACATAGTCCAAGTGCCCGATTGTTATCCTAGATAGTCCAAGTGCCCACTAGGTAACCTAGACAGTACAAGTTCCCGCTAGGTTACCTACATAGTCCAAGTGACCGCTAGTTAACCTGGTAGTTCAAGTGCCTGCTACTTAACCTACATAGCCTAAGTACCCGCTAGTTAACCTACATAGCCCAGGGCCTGTTAGTTAACCTAGATTGTCCAAGTGCCCGCTAGTTAACCTACATAGTCCAAGTGCCCGCTGAGGATCCTACATAGTCCAAGTGCCCGATAGGGAACCTACATAGTCCAAGTGCCCCCTGAGGAACCTACATAGTCCAAGTGCCCGATAGGGAACCTACATATTCCAAGTGCCTGTTAGGGAACCTAGATTGTCCTAGTGCCCGTAGGGAACATATATAGTCCAAGTGCCCGCTAGGGAACCTACATAGTCAAAGTGCCAACTAGGGAACCTGCATTGTCCAAGTGCCCGCTAGTTAACCTACATAGTCCAGAACCCGCTAGTTTACCTAGATAGTCCAAGTGCCCGCTAGATAACCTCCATAGTGCAAGGGCCCGCTAGTTAACCTAGATATTCTAAGTGCCCGTACGTTAACCTAGATAGTCCAAGTGCCCGATAGGTAACCTAGACAGTGCAAGTGCCTGCTAGGTAACCTACATAGTCCAAGTGCCCGTTAGTTAACCTAGATAGTCCCAGTGCCCGCTAGGTAACCTAGATAGTCCAACAGCCCGGTAGGTAACCTACATACTCCAAGTACCCGCTAGGTAACGAAGATAGTTCAAGTGCCAGCTAGGTAACCTAGATAGTCTAAGTGCCCACTAGGTAACCTACAAAGTCTAAGTGCCCGCTAGTTAATCTATATAGTCCAAATGACCACTAGGGAGCATACATAGTCCAAATGCCCGCTCGGTAACCTAGGTAGTCCAAGGGCCCGCTAGGAAACTTACACAGTCCTAGTGCCCCCTAGTTAACCTACATTCTCCAAGTGCCCGCTAGGTACCCTACATAGTCCAAGTGCCCGATAGGGAACATACATAATCCAAATTCCCGCTAGGGAACCTACATAGTCCAAGTGCCCGTTAGGTAACGAAGATAGGTCAAGTGCCAGCTATGTAACCTAGATAGTCCAAGTGTCCTCTAGGTAACCTAAAAAGTCTAAGTGCCCGCTAGTATATCTATATAGTCCAAATGCCCGCTAGGGAATCTACATAGTCCAAGGGCCCGCTAGTTAACGTAGATAGTCCAAATGCCGCTAGTAAATCTACATAGTCCAAGTGCCCGCTAGGTAACCTAGATAGTCCAAGGGCCCGCTTGTTAACCTACATAGTCCAAGTGCCCGGTAGTTAACTTACATAGTTCAAGTGTCCATAGGGAACATACATAGTCCAAGTGCCCGCTAGGGAACATACAGAGTCCAAGTGCCCTCTAGGGAACCTACGTAGTCCAAGTGCCCGCTAGGCAACTTAGATAGTCCAAGTGCCCGTTAGCTAACAGAGATAGTCCAAGTGCCCGCTAAGGAACCTACATAGTCCAAGTGCCCGTTAGGGAACTTAGATAGTCCAAGTGCCCGCTAGGGAACCTGCATCATCCAATTGCCCGGTAATTAATCTAGATAGTCAAAGTGCCTGCTAGTTAACCTAGATAGTCCAAGTGCCCACTAGTTAACCTAGATCGTCCAAGTGCCCGCTAGTTAACCTACATAATCCAAGGGCCCGCTTGTTAACCTACATAGTCCAAGGTCCGATACTTAACCTAGATAGTCCAAGTGCCCGCTAGTTAACCTACATAGTCCAAGGGCCCACAAGTTAACCTAGATATTCCAATTTCCTGTTAGCTAACCTAGACAGTCCAAGTGCCCGCTAGGTACCCTAGACTGTCCAGTGCCCGCAAGGTTACCTACATAGTCCAAGTGCCCACTAGGTAACCTAGATATATCAAGTGCCCGCTAGTTAACCTAGATAGTCCTAGTGCCCGTTAGTTTCCTAGATAGTCCAAGTGCCCACTAGGGGACGTACATAGTCCAAGTGCCCGCTAGGTAACCTAGATACACCAAGTGCCCGCTAGTTAACCTAGATAGTCCTAGTGCCCGTTAGTTTCCTAGATAGTCCAAGTGCCCACTAGGGGACGTACATAGTCCAAGTGCCCGCTAGGTAACCTAGATAGTCTAAGTGCCCGCTAGGTAACCTAGATAGTCCAAGTGCCCGTACGTTAACCTAGATAGTCCAAGTGCCCGATAGGTAACCTAGACAGTGCAAGTGCCTGCTAGATAACCTACATAGTCCAAGTGTCCGTTCGTTAACCTATATAGTCCAAGGGCCCACTAGGTATCCTGCATAGTCCAAGTGCCCGTTAGGTAACCTAGATAGTCCAAGTGCCCGCTAGGTAACCTACATAGTCCAAGTGCCCGCTAGTTAACCTAGATAGTCCAAGTGCCCGTATGTTAACCTAGATAGTCTAAGTGCCCGTTAGTTATCCTAGATAGTCCAAGTGCCCAGTAGGGGACGTACATAGTCCAAGTGCCCGCTAGGTAACCTAGATAGTATAAGTGCCCGCTAGTTAACCTACATAGTCCAAGGGCCCGCAAGTTAACCTACATAGTCCAAGTGCGTGATAGGGAACCTACATAGTCCAAGTGCCCGCTAAGGGACGTACATAGTCTAAGTGCCCGCTAGGGAACCTACATAGTCCAAGTGCCCGTTAGGGAACCTAGATAGTCCAAGTGCCCGCTAGGGAACTTGCATCATCCAAGTGCCCGCTAGTTAATCTAGATAGTCCAAGTGCCCACTAGTTAACCTACATAGTCCATGGTCCGCTACTTAACCTAGATAGTCCAAGTGTCCGCTAGGGGACATACATAGTCCAAGTGCCCTCTTGTCAACCTAGATAGTCCAAGTGCCCGCTAGGGGACGTACATAGTCCAAGTGCCCGATTGTTATCCTAGATAGTCCAAGTGCCCACTAGGTAACCTAGACAGTACAAGTTCCCGCTAGGTTACCTACATAGTCCAAGTGACCGCTAGTTAACCTGGTAGTTCAAGTGCCTGCTACTTAACCTACATAGTCCAAGTGCCCGCTAGTTAACCTACATAATCCAAGTGCCCGTTTGTTAACCTACATAGTCCAAGGTCCGGTACTTAACCTAGATAGTCCAAGTGCCCGCTAGTTTACCTACATAGTCCAAGGGCCCGCTAGTTAACCTACATAGTCTAAGAACCCGCAAGTTAACCTAGATAGTCCAAGTGCCCGCTAGTTAACCTACATAGTCCAAGGGCCCGCAAGGTAACCTAGATATTCCAATTTCCTGTTAGCTAACCTAGACAGTCCAAGTGCCCGCTAGGTACCCTAGACTCTCCAGTGCCCGCCAGGTTACCTACATACTCCAAGTGCCCGCTATGTAACCTAGATACACCAAGTGCCCGGTAGTTAACCTAGATAGTCCTAGTGCCCGTTAGTTATCCTAGATAGTCCAAGTGCCCACTAGGGGACGTACATAGTCCAAGTGCCCGCTAGGTAACCTAGATAGTCCAAGTGCCCGTACTTTAACCTAGATAGTCCAAGTGCCCGATAGGTAACCTAGAGAGTGCAAGTGCCTGCTATGTAACCTGCCTAGTCCAAGTGCCCGTTCGTTAACCTATATAGTCCAAGGGCCCACTAGGTATCCTGCATAGTCCAAGTGCCTGTTAGGTAACCTACATAGTCCAAGTGCCCGCTAGGTAACCTAGATAGTCCAAGTGCCCGTATGTTAACCTAGATAGTCTAAGTGCCCGTTAGTTATCCTAGATAGTCCAAGTGCCCAGTAGGGGACGTACATAGTCCAAGTGCCCGCTAGGTAACCTAGATAGTCTAAGTGCCCGCTAGTTAACCTACATAGTCCAAGGACCCGCAAGTTAACCTACATAGTCCAAGTGCGCGATAGGGAACCTACATAGTCCAAGTGCCCGCTAAGGGACGTACATAGTCTAAGTGCCCGCTAGGGAACCTACATAGTCCAAGTGCCCGTTAGGGAACCTAGATAGTCCAAGTGCCCGCTAGGGAACCTGCATAATCCAAGTGCCCGCTAGTTAATCTAGATAGTCCAAGTGCCCACTAGTTAACCTACATAGTCCAAGGTCCGCTACTTAACCTAGATAGTCCAAGTGCCCCCTAGTTAACCTACATAGTCCAAGTGCCCTCTAGTTAACCTAGATATTCCAAGTGGCCTCTAGTTAACCTAGATAGTCCAAGTGCCCGCTAGGGGACATACATAGTCCAAGTGCCCTCTTGTTAACCTAGATAGTCCAAGTGCCCGCTAGTTAACCTAGATCGTCCAAGTGCCCGCTAGTTAACCTACATAGTCCAAGGGCCCGCTTGTTAACCTACAAAGTCCAAGGTCCGCTACTTAACCTAGATAGTCCAAGTGCCCGCTAGTTAACCTAGATAGACCAAGGGCCCTCTAGTTAACCTAGATAGTCCTAGTGCCCGCTAGGGAACGTACATAATCCAACTGCCCGCTAGGTAACCTAGATAGTCTAAGCGCCGTCTAGTTAACCTATATAGTCCAAGGGCACGCTAGTTAACCTACATAGTCCAAGTGCCCGCTAAGGGACGTACATAGTCCAAGTGCCCGCTAAGGAACCTACATAGTCCAAGTGCCCGTTAGAGAACTTAGATAGTCCAAGTGCCCGCTAGGGAACCTGCATCATCCAATTGCCCGGTAGTTAATCTAGATAGTCAAAGTGCCTGCTAGTTAACCTAGATAGTCCAAGTGCCCGCTAGTTAACCTAGATCGTCCAAGTGCCCGCTAGTTAACCTACATAATCCAAGGGCCCGCTTGTTAACCTACATAGTCCAAGGTCCGATACTTAACCTACATAGTCCAAGTGCCCGCTAGTTAACCTACATAGTCCAAGGGCCCGCAAGTTAACCTAGATATTCCAATATCCTGTTAGCTAACCTAGACAGTCCAAGTGCCCGCTAGGTACCCTAGACTGTCCAGTGCCCGCAAGGTTACCTACATAGTCCAAGTGCCCACTAGGTAACCTAGATACACCAAGTGCCCGCTAGTTAACCTAGATAGTCCTAGTGCCCGTTAGTTTCCTAGATAGTCCAAGTGCCCACTAGGGGACGTACATAGTCCAAGTGCCCGCTAGGTAACCTAGATACACCAAGTGCCCGCTAGTTAACCTAGATAGTCCTAGTGCCCGTTAGTTTCCTAGATAGTCCAAGTGCCCACTAGGGGACGTACATAGTCCAAGTGCCCGCTAGGTAACCTAGATAGTCTAAGTGCCCGCTAGGTAACCTAGATAGTCCAAGTGCCCGTACGTTAACCTAGGTAGTCCAAGTGCCCGATAGGTAACCTAGACAGTGCAAGTGCCTGCTAGATAACCTACATAGTCCAAGTGCCCGTTCGTTAACCTATATAGTCCAAGGGCCCACTAGGTATCCTGCATAGTCCAAGTGCCTGTTAGGTAACCTAGATAGTCCAAGTGCCCGCTAGGTAACCTACATAGTCCAAGTGCCCGCTAGGTAACCTAGATAGTCCAAGTGCCCGTATGTTAACCTAGATAGTCTAAGTGCCCGTTAGTTATCCTAGATAGTCCAAGTGCCCAGTAGGGGACGTACATAGTCCAAGTGCCCGCTAGGTAACCTAGATAGTATAAGTGCCCGCTAGTTAACCTACATAGTCCAAGGGCCCGCAAGTTAACCTACATAGTCCAAGTGCGCGATAGGGAACCTACATAGTCCAAGTGCCCGCTAAGGGACGTACATAGTCTAAGTGCCCGCTAGGGAACCTACATAGTCCAAGTGCCCGTTAGGGAACCTAGATAGTCCAAGTGCCCGCTAGGGAACTTGCATCATCCAAGTGCCCGCTAGTTAATCTAGATAGTCCAAGTGCCCACTAGTTAACCTACATAGTCCATGGTCCGCTACTTAACCTAGATAGTCCAAGTGTCCGCTAGGGGACATACATAGTCCAAGTGCCCTCTTGTCAACCTAGATAGTCCAAGTGCCCGCTAGGGGACGTACATAGTCCAAGTGCCCGATTGTTATCCTAGATAGTCCAAGGGCCCACTAGGTAACCTAGACAGTACAAGTTCCCGCTAGGTTACCTACATAGTCCAAGTGACCGCTAGTTAACCTGGTAGTTGAAGTGCCTGCTACTTAACCTACATAGTCCAAGTACCCGCTAGTTAACCTACATAGCCCAGGGCCTGTTAGTTAACTTAGATTGTCCAAGTGCCCGCTAGTTAACCTACATAGTCCAAGTGCCCGCTGAGGATCCTACATAGTCCAAGTGCCCGATAGGGAACCTACATAGTCCAAGTGCCCCCTGAGGAACCTACATAGTCCAAGTGCCCGATAGGGAACCTACATATTCCAAGTGCCTGTTAGGGAACCTAGATTGTCCTAGTGCCCGTAGGGAACATATATAGTCCAAGTGCCCGCTAGGGAACCTACATAGTCAAAGTGCCAACTAGGGAACCTGCATTGTCCAAGTGCCCGCTAGTTAACCTACATAGTCCAGAACCCGCTAGTTTACCTAGATAGTCCAAGTGCCCGCTAGATAACCTCCATAGTGCAAGGGCCCGCTAGTTAACCTAGATATTCTAAGTGCCCGTACGTTAACCTAGATAGTCCAAGTGCCCGATAGGTAACCTAGACAGTGCAAGTGCCTGCTAGGTAACCTACATAGTCCAAGTGCCCGTTCGTTAACCTATATAGTCCAAGGGCCCACTAGGTATCCTGCATAGTCCAAGTCCCCTTTAGGTAACCTAGATAGTCCAAGTTCCCCCTAGGTAACCTACATAGTCCAAGTGCCCGCTAGGTAACCTAGATAGACCAAGTGCCCGCTAGGGAACCTATCTAGTCCTAGTACCCGCTAGGAAACGTACATACTCCAAGTGCCCGCTAGGTAACGTACATAGTCTAAGTGCCCGCTAGGTAACGTAGATAGTCCAAGGGCCTGCTTGGGAACGTACATAATCCAAGTGCCTGCTAGGTAACCTAGATAGTCCAAGTGCCCACTAGTTAACCTACATAGTCCAGGTTCCCCCTAGGTAACCTAGATAGTCCAAGGGCCCGCTAGGTAACCTACATTGTCCTAGTGCCCCCTAGTTAACCTACATTCTCCAAGTGCCGATAGGGAACCTACATAGTCCAAGTGCCCGCTAGGTAACCAACATGTTCCAAATGCCCGCTAGTTAACCTACATAGTCCAAGTGCCCGCTAGGGAACCTACATAGTCCAAGTGCCCGTTAGTTAACCTAGATAGTCCAAGTGCCCGCTAGGTAACCTAGATTGTCCAACAGCCCGGTAGGTAACCTACATACTCCAAGTACACGCTAGGTAACGTAGATAGTTCAAGTGCCTGCTAGGTAACCTAGATAGTCCAAGTACCCGCTAGGTAACCTACAAAGTCTAAGTGCCCGCTAAATAATCTTTATAGTCCAAATAAACGCTAGGGAGCCTATATAGTCCAAATGCCCGCTAGGTAACCTAGATAGTCTATGGGCCCGCTAGGTAACCTACATAGTCCTAGTGGCCCCTAGTTAACCTACATTTTCCAACTGCCCGATAGGGAACCTATATAGTCCAAGTGCCTGCTAGGTAACCTACATAGTCCAAATGCCCTCTAGTTAACCTACATAGTCCAAGTGCCCGCTAGGTAACCTAGATAATCCTAGTGCCCGCTAGGGAACCTTCATAGTCTTAGTGCCAGCTAGGTAACCTAGATAGTCCAAGTGTTCACTAGTTAACCTAGATAGTCCTACTGCCCGTTAGTTAACCTAGAGTGTCCAAGTGCCCACTAGGGGACGTACTTAGTCCAAGTGCCCGTTAGCTAACCTAGATAGTCCAAGTGACCGCTAGTTAACATTGAGCATCCAGGTGCCCGCTAGTTAAAATAGATAGTCCAAGTGCACGCTAGTTAACCTACGTAGTCCAAGGTCCGCTAGTTAACCTAGATAGTCCAAGTGCTCGCTAGTTAACCTACATAGCCCAAGTGCCCGCTATGTAACCTAGATAGTCAAAGTGCCCGCTAGGTAACCTAGATACTCAAAGTGCCCCTTACCTAACCTAGATAGTCCAAGTGCCCGCTAAGCAACCTACATAGTCCAAGTGTCCGTTCGTTAACCTAGAAGTCCAAGTGCCTGCTAGGTAACCTAGACAGTCCATGTGCCCGCTAGGTTACCTGCATATTCCAAGTGCCCGTTCGTTAACCTAGATAGTCCAAGTGCCCACTAGGTAACCTACATAATCCAAGTGCCCGCTAGGTAACCTATATAGTCCAAGTGCCCGCTAGGCAACCTAGATAGTCCAAGGGCCCGCTAGTTAGCCTACATAGTCCAAGGGCTCACTTGTTAACTTTGATAGTCCTAGTCCCCGCTAGTTAACCTAGATAGTCCTAGTGCCCGTTAGATAACCTAGAGTGTCCAAATGCCCACCAGGGGACGTACTTAGTCCAAGTGCCCGTTAGGTAACCTAGATAATCCAAGTGCCCGCTAGTTAACATTGATCATCCAAGTGCCCGCTAGTTAACCTAGATAGTCCAAGTGGACGCTAGTTAACCTAGATAGTCTAAGTGCCTTCTAGTTACCCTAGATCGTCCAAGTGCTCGCTAAGAAACCTAGACAGTTCAAGTGCCCGTTAAGTAACCTAGATAGTCCAAGTGCCCGCTAGGTACCCTACATAGTCCAAGTTCCCACTAGGTAACCTAGATAGTCCAAGTGCCCATTACCTAACCTAGATAGTCCAATTGCCCGCTATGCAACATACATAGTAAAAGTGCCCGTTCGTTAACCTAGAAGTCCAAGTGCCCGCTAGGTAACCTAGACTGTCCAAGTGTCCGCTTGGTTACCTACATAGTCCAAGTGCCTGCTAGGTAACCTAGATAGTCCAGGGGCCAGCTAGTTAACCTACATAGTCCAAGTGCCCGGTAGTTAACTTACATAGTTCAAGTGTCCATAGGGAACATACATAGTCCACGTGCCCGCTAGGGTACATACAGAGTCCAAGTGCCCGCTAGGGAATCTACATAGTCCAAGGGCCAGCTAAATAATGTAGATAGTCCAAGTTCCGCTAGTTAATCTACATACTTCAAGGGCCCGCTAGTTAACCTACATAGTCCAAGTACCCACTAGTTAACCTAGATCGTCCAAGTGTCCGCTAGTTAATCTACATAATACAAGAGCCCGCTCGGGAATCCAGTTAGTCCAAGTGCCCGCTCTAGAACCTACATAGTCCAAGTGCCTGCTAGGGAACCTACATAGTCCAAGTGCCCGCGCTGGATCATACATAGTCCAAGTGCCCGCTAGGGAATCTACATAGTCCAAGGGCCCGCTAGTTAACATAGATAGTCCAAGTGCCGCTAGTTAATCTACATAGTCCAAGGGCCTGCTAGTTAACCTACATAGTCCAAGTACCCGCAAGTTAACCAAGATCGTCCAAGTGCCCGCTAGGTAACCTACATAGTCCAAGGGCCCGCTAGTTAACCTACATAGTCCAAGGGCCCGCTAGTTAACCTACATCGTCCAAGGGCCCGCGAGGTAACCTAGACAGTTCAAGTGACCACTAGGTTACCTACATAGTCCAAGTGCCCGTTCGTTAACCTACATAGTCCAAATGACCGCTAGGTAACCAATATAGTCCAAATGCTTGCTAGGGGCCCTAATAGTCCAAATGCTCGCTAGTTAACCTAGATAGTCCAAGTGCTCGCTAGTTAACCTAGATAGTCCAAGTGCCCGATAGTTAACCTTGACAGACCAAGTGCCCGCTAGGGAACCTATCTAGTCCAAGTACCCGCTAGGTAACGTACATAGTCCAAGTGCCCGCTAGGTAACATAGATAGTCCAAGTGCCCGCTAGGGAACGTACATAGTCCAAGTGCCCGCTAGGCAACCTAGATAGTCCAAGTGCCTGCAAGGTAACCTAGGTAGTCCAAGTGCCCACTAGTTAACCTACATAATCCAGGTTCCCCCTAGGTAACCTAGATAGTCCAAGGGCCCGCTAGGTAACCTACATAGTCAAAATGCCCGATAGGGAACCTACATAGTCCAAGTGCCTGCTAGGTAACCTACATAGTCCAAATGCCCGCTAGTTAACCTACATAGTACAAGTGCCCGATAGGCAACCTACATAATCCAAGTGCCCGCTAGGGAACCTAAATTGTCCAAGTGCCCGTTAGGTAACCTAGATAGTAGAAATGCCCGCTAGGGAATTCACATAGTCCAAGTGCCCGCTAGGGAACTTAAATAGTCCATGGGCCCGCTAGGGAACCTACATAGTCCAAGTGCCCGTTAGTTAACCTAGATAGTCCCAGTGCCCGCTAGGTAACCTAGATAGTCCAACAGCCCGGTAGGTAACCTACATACTCCAAGTACCCGCTAGGTAACGAAGATAGTTCAAGTGCCAGCTAGGTAACCTAGATAGTCTAAGTGCCCACTAGGTAACCTACAAAGTCTAAGTGCCCGCTAGGTAATCTATATAGTCCAAATGACCACTAGGGAGCATACATAGTCCAAATGCCCGCTCGGTAACCTAGGTAGTCCAAGGGCCCGCTAGGAAACTTACACAGTCCTAGTGCCCCCTAGTTAACCTACATTCTCCAAGTGCCCGCTAGGTACCCTACATAGTCCAAGTGCCCGATAGGGAACATACATAATCCAAATTCCCGCTAGGGAACCTACATAGTCCAAGTGCCCGTTAGGTAACGAAGATAGGTCAAGTGCCAGCTATGTAACCTAGATAGTCCAAGTGTCCTCTAGGTAACCTACAAAGTCTAAGTGCCCGCTAGTATATCTATATAGTCCAAATGCCCGCTAGGGAATCTACATAGTCCAAGGGCCCGCTAGTTAACGTAGATAGTCCAAATGCCGCTAGTAAATCTACATAGTCCAAGTGCCCGCTAGGTAACCTAGATAGTCCAAGGGCCCGCTTGTTAACCTACATAGTCCAAGTGCCCGGTAGTTAACTTACATAGTTCAAGTGTCCATAGGGAACATACATAGTCCAAGTGCCCGCTAGGGAACATACAGAGTCCAAGTGCCCTCTAGGGAACCTACGTAGTCCAAGTGCCCGCTAGGCAACTTAGATAGTCCAAGTGCCCGTTAGCTAACAGAGATAGTCCAAGTGCCCGCTAGGTAACCACATAGTCCAAGTGCCCGTTCGTTAACCTAGATAGTCCAAGTGCCCGCTAGGAAACCTAGACAGTCCAAGTGCCTGCTAGGTAACCTACATATTCCAAGTGCCCGCTAGGTAACTTAGATAGTCCAAGTGCCCGTTAGCTAACATAGATAGTCCAAGTGCCCGCTAGGTAACCACATAGTCCAAGTGCCCGTTCGTTAACCTAGATAGTCCAAGTGCCCGCTAAGTAACCTAGACAGTCCAAGTGCCTGCTAGGTAACCTACATATTCCAAGTGCCCGTTTGCTAACCTAGATCTTCAAAGTGCCCACTAGGTAACCTTGACAATCCAAGTGCCCGCTAGTTAACCTACATAGTCCGAGTGCCCGATAGGGAACCTACATAATCCAAGTTCCCGCTAGGCAACCTACATAGTCCAATTACCCGCTAGGTAACCTAAATAGTCCAAATGCCCGCTAGGGAAACTACATAGTCCAAGTGCCCGCTAGTTAACCTAGATAGTCCAAGTGCCTGCTAGTAAACCTACATAATACAAGGACCCGCTAGTTAACCTACATAGTGCAAGGGCCCACTAGTTAACCTAGATCGTCCAAGTGTCTGCTAGATAACCTACATAGTCCCAGTGCCCTCTAGTTAACCTACATAGTCCAAGTGCCCGCTAAGTAACTTAGATAGTCCAAGTGCCCACTAGGGGACGTACATAGTCCATGTGCCCGCTAGGTAACTTAGATAGTCCAAGTGCCCGCTAGGGTATGTACATAGTCCAAGTGCCCGCTAGGTAACCTAGATAGTCTAAGTGCCCGCTATTTAACCTACATAGTCCAAGGGCCCGCTAGTTAACCACCATAGTCCAAGAGCCAGATAGGAAACCAACATAGTCCAAGTGCCCGCTAAGGGACTTACATAGTCCAAGTGCCCGCTAGGGAACCTACATAGTCCAAGTGCCCATTAGGCAACCTAGATAGTCCAAGTGCCCGCTAGAGAACCTGCATCGCCCAAGTGCCCGCTAGTTAACTTAGATAGTCCAAGTGCCCGCTAGTTAACCTAAATAGTCCAAGTGCCCGCTAGTTAACCTAGATCGTCCAAGTGCCCGTTAAGAAACCTAGATAGTCCAAGTGCCCGCTAGGTTACCTACATAGTCCTAGTTCCCGCTAGGTAACCTGGATAGTCCTAGTGCCCGTTACCTAACATAGATCGTCCAAGTGCCCGCTAGGCAACCTACATAGTCCAAGTGCCCGTTCGTTAACCTAGAAATCCATGTCGCCGCTAGGTAAACTAGACAGTCCAACTGCCCGCTAGGTTACCTGCATAGTCCAAGTGCCCGTTAGGTAACCTAGATAGTCCAAGTGCCCGCTAGGTGACCTAAATAGTCAAAGTGCCTTCTAGGTAACCTAGATAGTCCAAGTTCCTGTTCGCTAACCTAGATAGTCCATGTGCCCGCTAGGTAACCTACATAGTCCAAGGACCCGCTCCTTAACCTAGTTCGTCCAAGTGTCCGCTAGTTAACCTACATAGTCCAAGTGCCCGCTAAATAACCAAGATAGTCAAAGTGCCCGATAGGTAACCTACATAGTCCAAGTTCCCACTAGGTAACCTAGATAGTCCAAGTGCCCGTTACATAACCTAGACAGTCCAAGTGCCCGTTAGGTAACCTACATAGTCCAAATGCCCGCTAGTAACCTACATAGTCCAAGTGCCTGATAGGGAACCTACATAATCCAAGTGCCCGCTAGGGAACTTACATAGTCCAAGTGCCCGTTAGTTAACCTAGATAGTCCAAGTGCCCGCTAGTTAACCTAGATAGTCCAACTACCCGCTAGGTAACGTAGATAGTTCAAGTGCACGCTAGGTAACCTAGATAGTCCAAGTGCCCGCTATGTAACCTACAATGTCCAAGTGCCCTCTAGGTAATCTATATAGTCCAAATGCCCGCTAGGGCACCTACATATTCGAAATACCCGCTCTTTAACCTACATAGTCCAAGTGCCCGCTAGCTAACCTAGATAGTCTAAGAGCCCACTAGTTAACCTACATAGTTCAAGTGCCCGCTAGCTAACCTACATAGTCCAAGTGCCCGCTAGTTAACCTAGATCGTCCAAGTGCCCGCTAGTTAACCTACATAGTCCAAGGGACCGCTAGTTAACCTACATAGTGAAAGGGCCCGCTAGTTAACCTAGATCGTCCAAGTGTCCGCTAGTTAACCTACATTTTCCAAGTGCCCGCTAGTTAACCTACATAATGCAAGTGCCCCTTAGCTAACCTAGATAGTCCAAGGGCCCGTTAGTTGACCTACATAGTCCAAGTACGGGCTAATTAACCTATATTGTCCAAGTGCCAGTTAGCTAACCTAGATAGTCTAAGGGCCCACTAGTTAACCTACATAGTTCAAGTGCCCGGTTGCTAACCTAGATAGTCCAAGGGCCCGCTAGGTAACCTACATAGTCCAAGTGCCAGCTAGGGTATGTAAATAGAGCAAGTGCCCGCTAGGTAACCTAGATGTCCAAGTGCCCAGTAGTTAACCTACATAGTCCCAATGCCCGATACAAACCTACATAGTCCAAGTGCCCAATAGGGAACCTATATAGTCCAAGTGCCCCCAATGGAACCTACACAGTCCAAGTGCCCGTTAGGGAACCTGGACAGCCCAAGTGCCCACTAGGGAACCTGCATCATCCAAGTGCTCGCCAGGTAACCTAGAGAGTCCAAGGGCCTGCTAGATAACCTACATAGTCCAAGTGCCCGATACGGAATCTGCATAGTCCAAGTGCCCGCTAGGGAACCTACATAATCCAAGTGCCCTTTAGGGAAACTAGAGAGTCCAAGTGCCCATAGGGAACCTATATAGTCCAAGTTCCCGCTAGGGAACCTACATAGGCAAAGTGCCCATTAGGGAACCTGCATCGTCCAAGTGCCCGCTAGTTAACCTAGATAGTCCATGTGCCCGCTAGTTAAACAATATAGTCCAATTGCCCGCTAGTTAACCTAGATCGTCCAAGTGCCCGTTTGTTAACCTACATAGTCCAAGGGCCCGCTAGTTAACCTACATAGTCCAAGAACCCGCTAGTTAACCTAGATAGTCCAAGTGCCCGCTAGTTAACCTAGATATTCCAAGTGCCGGCTAGTTAACCTAGATCGTCCAAGTGTCCGCTAGTTAACCTACATAGTCCAAGTGCCCGTTAGGTAACCTACATAGTCCTAGTGCCCGCTAGGTAACCTAGATAGTCCAAGTTTCTTTTAGCTAACTTAGATAGTCCAAGTGCCTGCTAGGTAACCTACATAGTCAAAGTGCCCGCTAAGTAACCTAGATAGTCCAAGTTCCTTTTAGCTAACGTAGATACTCCAAGTGCCCGCTAGGTAACCTACATAGTCCAAGTGCCCGCTAGGGAACCTACAGAGTCCAAGTGCCCGGTAGGTAACCTAGATAGTCCAAATGCCCGCCATGAAACCCACATAGTCCAAGTGCCCGCTAGGGAACTTACATAGTCCAAGTGACCGAGAGGGAACCTACATATTCCAAGTGCCCGTTAGGGAACCTAGATAGTCCAAGTGCCCATAGGGAACCTATATAGTCCAAGTGTCCATAGGGAACCTATATAGTCCAAGTGCCCGCTAGGGAACCTACATAGTCAAAGTGCCCGCTAGGGAACCTGCATTGTACAAGTGCCCGCTAATTAACCAAGATAGTCCAAGTGCCCGCTAGTTAACATTGATCATCCAAATGCCCGCTAGTTAACCTACATAGTCTAAGTGCCAGATAGGGAACCTACATATTCCAAGTGCCCGTTAGGGAACCTAGATAGTCCAAGTGCCCGTTGGGAACCTATATAGTCCAAGTGCCCGCTAGGGAACCTACATAGTCAAAGTGCCCGCTAGGGAACCTGCATTGTGCAAGTGCCCGCTAGTTAACCTAGATTGTCCAAGTGCCTGCTAGTTAATCTACATAGTCCAAGAACCAGCTATTAACCTAGATATTCCAAGTGCCCGCTAGTTAACCTAGATAGACCAAGTGCCCCCTAGGGAACCTATCTAGTCCAAGTGGCCCATAGGGAACCTACATAGTCCAAGTGCCCGCTAGTTAACGTAGATGGTCCAAGTACCCGCTAGGAAACGTACATAGTCCAAGTGCCCCCTAGGTAACGTACATAGCCCAAGTGCCCGCTAGGTAACCTAGATAGTCCAAGTGCCCGCTAGTTAACCTACATAGTCCAAGTGCCTGCTAGGTTACCTAGATAGTCCAAGTGCCCACTAGTTAACCTCCATAGTCCAGGTTCCCCCTAGGTAATCTAGATAGTCCAAGTGCCCGCTAGGTAACCTACATAGTCCAAATGCCCGCTAGTTATCCTACATAGTCCAAGTGACCGATAGGGAACCTACATAATCCAAGTGCCCGCTAGGGAACCTACATAGTCCAAGTGCCCGTTAGGTAACCTAGATAGTCCAAATGCCCGCTATGGAACCCACATAGTCCAAGGGCCCGCTAGGGAACCTACATACTCCAAGTGACTTTTATTAACCTAGATAGTCCTAGTGCCCGCTAGGTAACCTAGATAGTCCAAGTGCCCGCTAGTTAACCTACAAATTCTAAGTGCCCGATGGTAATCTATATAGTCCAAATGACCGCTAGGGAGCCTACATAGTCCAAATGCCCGCTAGGTAACCTAGATATTCCAAGGGCCCGCTAGGTAACCTACATAGTCCTAGTGCCCCCTAGTTAACCTATATTCTCCAAGTTCCCGATAGGGAACCTACATAGTCCAAGTGCCCGCAAGGTTACCTACATAGTCCAAATGCCCTCTAGTTAACCTACATAGTCCAAGTGGCCGATAGGGAACCTATATAATCCAAGTGCCCGCTAGGGAACCTATAGAGTCCAAGTGCCCGGTAGGTAACCTAGATAGTCCAAATGCCCGCCAGGAAACCCACATAGTCCAAGTGCCAGCTAGGGAACTTACATAATCCAAGTGCCCGATAGGGAACCTACATATTCCAAGTGCCTGTTAGGGAACTTAGATAGTCCAAAGGCCCGTAGGGAACATATATAGTCCAAGTGCCAGCTAGGGAACCTACATAGTCAAAGTGCCCGCAAGGGAACCTGCATTGTCCAAATGCCCGCTAGTTAATCTACATAGTCCAGAATCTGCTAGTTTACCTAGATAGTCCAAGTGCCCGCAAGGTAACCTACATAGTCCAAAGGCCCGCTAGGTAACCTACATACTCCAAGTACCCGCTATGTAACCGAGATAGTCCAAGTGCCCGTTAGGTAACCTAGATAGTCCAAGTTCCCCCTAGGTAACCTACATTGTCCAAGTTCCCGCTAAGTAACCTAGATAGTCCAAATGCCCGTTACCTAACCTAGATAGCCCAAGTGCCCGTTCGTTAACCTAGATAGTCAAAGTGCCCGCTATGTAACCTAGACTGTCCAAGTGCCCGCTAAATTACCTACATAGTCCAAGTGCCCGTTAATAGCATAGATAGTCCAAGTGCCCGCTACCTAACCTACATAGTCCAAGTGCCCGTTCGTTAACCTAGAAGTCCATGTGCCCGCTAGGTAACCTAGACTGTCCAAGTGCCCGCTAGGTTACCTACATAGTCCAAGTGCCCGTTAATAGCATAGATAGTCCAAGTGCCCGCTAGGTAAAATACATAGTCCAAGGGCCCGCAAGGTAATCTTTAGAGTCCAAGTGCCCGCTAGGTAACCTAGATAGTCCAAGTGCCCGTTAGGTAACCTAGATAGTCCAAGTGCCCACTAGTTAACCTACATAGTCAAAGTGCCCGCTAGGTAACCTAGACAGTCCAAGTTCCCACTAGGTATCCTGCATAGTCCAAGTGCCCGTTAGGTAACCTAGATAGTCCAAGTGCCCGCTAGGTAACCTAGATAGTCCAAGTGCCCGTATGTTAACCTAGATAGTACAAGTGCCCGCTAAGTACCGTAGACAGTCCAAGTGCCTGCTAGGTAACCTACATAGTCCAAGTGCCCGTTCATTAACCTATATAGTCCAAGGGCCCACTAGGTATCCTGCATAGTCCAAGTGCCCGTTAGGTAACCTAGATAGTCCAAGTGCCCGCTAGGTAACCTACATAGTCCAAGTGCCCGCTAGGTAACCTAGATAGTCCAAGTGCCAGTATGTTAACCTAGATAGTCCAAGTGCCCGTTAGTTATCCTAGATAGTCCAAGTGCCCACTAGGGGACGTACATAGTCCAAGTGCCTGCTAGGAAACCTAGATAGTCTAAGTGCTCGCTAGTTAACCTACATAGTCCAAGGGTCCGCAAGTTAACCTACATAGTCCAAGTGCGCAATAGGGAACCTACATAGTCCAAGCGCCCGCTAAGGGTCTTACATAGTCTAAGTGTCCGCTAGGGAACCTACATAGTCCAAGTGCCCGCTTGGGAACCTGCATCATCCAAGTGCCCGCTAGTTAATCTAGATAGTCCAAGTGCCCGCTAGTTAACCTACATAGTCCAAGTGCCCTCTAGTTAACCTAGATATTCCAAGTGCCCGCTAGGGGACGTACATAGTCCAAGTGCCCGTTTGTTATCCTAGATAGTCAAAGTCCCCACTAGGTAACCTAGACAGTCCAAGTTCCCGCTAGGTTACCTACATAGTCTATGTGACCGCTGGTTAACCTGATAGTTCAAGGGCCTGCTAGTTAACCTACATAGTCCAAGTGCCCGCTAGTTAACGTACATAGCCCAGGGCCTGCTAGTTAACCTAGATCGTCCAAGTGCCCGCTAGTTAACCTAGATAGTCCAAGTGCCCGATAGGGAACCTACATAGTCCAAGTGCCCGCTGAGGAACCTACATAGTCCAAGTGCCCGATAGGGAACCTACATATTCCAAGTGCCTGTTAGGGAACTTAGATAGTCCAAGTGCCCGTAGGGAACATATATAGTCCAAGTGCCCGCTAGGGAACCTACATAGTCAAAGTGCCCACTAGGGAACCTGCATTGTCCAAGTGCCCGCTAGTTAACCTACATAGTCCAGAACCCGCTAGTTTACCTAGATTGTCCAAGTGCCCGCTAGATAACCTATATAGTCCAAGGGCCCGCTAGTTAACCTAGATATTCCAAGTGCCCGCTAGTTAACCTAGATCGTCCAAGAGTCCCCTAGTTAACCTACATAGTCCAAGTTCCCGTTAGGTAACCTAGATAGTCCAAGTGCCCGCAAGGTAACCTACATAATCCAAGTGCCCGCTAGGTAACCTAGATATTCCAAGTTCCTCTTAGCTAACCTAGATAGTCCAAGTGCCTGCTAGGTAACCTACATAGTCCAAGTGCCCATTCCTTAACCTAGATAGTCCAAGTGCCCGCTGGGTAACCTAGACTGTCCAAATGCCCTCTAGATTACCTACATAGTCCAAGTGCACGTTCGTTAACCTAGATCATCCAAGTGCCCGCAAGGTAACCTACATAGTCCAAGGGCCCGCTAGGTAACCTACATATTCCAAGTGCCCACTAAGGAACCTAGATAGTCCAAGTGCCCGATAGGTAACCTACATAGTCCAAGTTCCCGCTAGGTAACCTAGATAGTCCAAGTGCCCGTTACCTAACCTACATAGTCCAAGTGCCCGCTAGGTAACCAATATAATCCACATGCCCGCTAGGGGCCCTAATAGTCCAAATGTCCGCTAGTTAACCTAGATAGTCCAAGTGCCCGCTAGTTAACCTAGATAGACCAAGTGCCCGCTAGGGAACCTATCTAGTCCAAGTACCCGCTAGGAAACGTACATACTCCAAGTGCCCACTAGGTAACGTACATAGTCTAAGTGCCCGCTAGGTAACGTAGATAGTCCAAGGGCCTGCTTGGGAACGTACATAGTCCAAGTGCCTGCTAGGTAACCTAGATAGTCCATGTGCCCACTAGTTAACCTACATAGTCCAGGTTCCCCCTAGGTAACCTAGATAGTCCAAGGGCCCGCTAGGTAACCTACATTGTCCTAGTGCCCCCTAGTTAACCTACATTCTCCAAGTGCCCGATAGGGAAACTACATAGTCCAAGTGCCCACTAGGTAACCAACATTTTCCAAATGCCCGCTAGTTAACCTACATAGTCCAAGTGCCCGATACGCAACCTACATAATCCAAGTGCCCGCTAGGGAACCTACATAATCCAAGTGCCCGTTAGTTAACCTAGATAGTCCAAGTGCCCGCTAGGTAACCTAGATTGTCCAACAGCCCGGTAGGTAACCTACATACTCCAAGTACACGCTAGATAACGTAGATAGTTCAAGTGCCTGCTAGGTAATCTAGATAGTCCAAGTACCCGCTAGGTAACCTACAAAGTCTAAGTGCCCGCTAAATAATCTTTATAGTCCAAATAAACGCTAGGGAGCCTATATAGTCCAAATGCCCGCTAGGTAACCTAGATAGTCTATGGGCCCGCTAGGTAACCTACATAGTCCTAGTGCCCCCTAGTTAACCTACATTTTCCAAGTGCCCGATAGGGAACCTATATAGTCCAAGTGCCTGCTAGGTAACCTACATAGTCCAAATGCCCTCTAGTTAACCTACATAGTCCAAGTGCCCGCTAGGTAACCTAGATAATCCTAGTGCCCGCTAGGGAACCTTCATAGTCTTAGTGCCAGCTAGGTAACCTAGAGAGTCCAAGTGTCCGCTAGTTAACCTAGATAGTCCTACTGCCCGTTAGTTAACCTAGAGTGTCCAAGTGCCCACTAGGGGACGTACTTAGTCCAAGTGCCCGTTAGCTAACCTAGATAGTCCAAGTGACCGGTAGTTAACATTGAGCATCCAAGTGCCCGCTAGTTAAACTAGATAGTCCAAGTGCACGCTAGTTAACCTACGTAGTCCAAGGTCCGCTAGTAAACCTAGATAGTCCAAGTGCTCGCTAGTTAACCTACATAGTCCAAGTGCCCGCTATGTAACCTAGATAGTCAAAGTGCCCGTTAGGTAACCTAGATAGTCCAAGTGCCCGCTAGGTAACCTAGATACTCAAAGTGCCCCTTACGTAACCTAGATAGTCCAAGTGCCCGCTAAGCAACCTACATAGTCCAAGTGCTCGTTCGTTAACCTAGAAGTCCAAGTGCCCGCTAGGTAACCTAGACAGTCCAAGTGCCCGCTAGGTTACCTGCATATTCCAAGTGCCCGTTCGTTAACCTAGATAGTCCAAGTGCCCACTAGGTAACCTACATAGTCCAAGTGCCCGCTAGGTAACCTATATAGTCCAAGTGCCCGCTAGGTAACCTAGATAGTCCAAGGGCCCGCTAATTAGCCTACATAGTCCAAGGGCTCACTTGTTAACTTTGATAGTCCTAGTCCCCGCTAGTTAACCTAGATAGTCCAAGTGCCCGCTAGGTTACCTACATAGTCCTAGTTCCCGCTAGGTAACCTGGATAGTCCTAGTGCCCGTTACCTAACATAGATCGTCCAAGTGCCGGTAGGCAACCTACATAGTCCAAGTGCCCGTTCGTTAACCTAGAAATCCATGTCGCCGCTAGGTAAACTAGACAGTCCAACTGCCCGCTAGGTTACCTGCATAGTCCAAGTGCCCGTTAGGTAACCTAGATAGTCCAAGTGCCCGCTAGGTGACCTAAATAGTCAAAGTGCCTTCTAGGTAACCTAGATAGTCCAAGTTCCTGTTAGCTAACCTAGATAGTCCATGTGCCCGCTAGGTAACCTACATAGTCCAAGGACCCGCTCCTTAACCTAGTTCGTCCAAGTGTCCGCTAGTTAACCTACATAGTCCAAGTGCCCGCTAAATAACCAAGATAGTCAAAGTGCCCGATAGGTTACCTACATAGTCCAAGTTCCCACTAGGAAACCTAGATAGTCCAAGTGCCCGTTACATAACCTAGATAGTCCAAGTGCCCGTTAGGTAACCTACATAGTCCAAATGCCCGCTAGTAACCTACATAGTCCAAGTGCCTGATAGGGAACCTACGTAATCCAAGTGCCCGCTAGGAAACTTACATAGTCCAAGTGCCCGTTAGTTAACCTAGATAGTCCAAGTGCCCGCTAGTTAACCTAGATAGTCCAAGTACCCGCTAGGTAACGTAGATAGTTCAAGTGCACGCTAGGTAACCTAGATAGTCCAATTGCCCGCTATGTAACCTACAATGTCCAAGTGCCCCCCAGGTAATCTATATAGTCCAAATGCCCGCTAGGGCACCTACATAGTCGAAATACCCGCTCTTTAACCTACATAGTCCAAGTGCCCGCTAGCTAACCTAGATAGTCTAAGGGCCCACTAGTTAACCTACATAGTTTAAGTGCCCGCTAGCTAACCTACATAGTCCAAGTGCCCGCTAGTTAACCTAGATCGTCCAAGTGCCCGCTAGTTAACCTACATAGTCCAAGGGACCGCTAGTTAACCTACATAGTGAAAGGGCCCGCTAGTTAACCTAGATCGTCCAAGTGTCCGCTAGTTAACCTACATTTTCCAAGTGCCCGCTAGTTAACCTACATAATCCAAGTGCCCCTTAGCTAACCTAGATAGTCCAAGGGCCCGTTAGTTGACCTACATAGTCCAAGTACGGGCTAATTAACCTATATTGTCCAAGTGCCAGTTAGCTAACCTAGATAGTCAAAGGGCCCACTAGTTAACCTACATAGTTCAAGTCCCCGCTAGCTAACCTAGATAGTCCAAGGGCCCGCTAGGTAACCTACATAGTCCAAGTGCCAGCTAGGGTATGTAAATAGAGCAAGTGCCCGCTAGGTAACCTAGATATCCAAGTGCCCAGTAGTTAACCTACATAGTCCCAATGCCCGATACAAACCTACATAGTCCAAGTGCCCAATAGGGAACCTATATAGTCCAAGTACCCCCTATGGAACCTACACAGTCCAAGTGCCCATTAGGGAACCTGGACAGCCCAAGTGCCCACTAGGGAACCTGAATCGTCCAAGTGCTCGCCAGGTAATCTAGAGAGTCCAAGGGCCTGCTAGATAACCTACATAGTCCAAGTGCCCGATACGGAATCTGCATAGTCCAAGTGCCCGCTAGGGAACCTACATAATCCAAGTGCCCTTTAGGGAAACTAGAGAGTCCAAGTGCCCATAGGGAACCTATATAGTCCAATTTCCCGCTAGGGAACCTACATAGGCAAAGTGCCCCTTAGGGAACCTGCATCGTCCAAGTGCCCGCTAGTTAACCTAGATAGTCCAAGTGCCCGCTAGTTAAACAATATAGTCCAATTGCCCGCTAGTTAACCTAGATCGTCCAAGTGCCCGTTTGTTAACCTACATAGTCCAAGGGCCCGCTAGTTAACCTACATAGTCCAAGAACCCGCTAGTTAACTTAGATAGTCCAAGTGCCCGCTAGTTAACCTAGATATTCCAAGTGCCGGCTAGTTAACCTAGATCGTCCAAGTGTCCGCTAGTTAACCTACCTAGTCCAAGTGCCCGATAGGTAACCTACATTGTCCTAGTGCCCGCTAGGTAACCTAGATAGTCCAAGTTTCTTTTAGCTAACTTAGATAGTCTAAGTGCCTGCTAGGTAACCTACATAGTCAAAGTGCCCGCTAAGTAACCTAGATAGTCCAAGTTCCTGTTAGCTAACGTAGATACTCCAAGTGCCCGCTAGGTAACCTATATAGTCCAAGTGCCCGCTAGGGAACCTACAGAGTCCAAGTGCCCGGTAGGTAACCTAGATAGTCCAAATGCCCGCCATGAAACCCACATAGTCCAAGTGCCCGCTAGGGAACTTACATAGTCCAAGTGCCCGAGAGGGAACCTACATATTCCAAGTGCCCGTTAGGGAACCTAGATAGTCCAAGTGCCCATAGGGAACCTATATAGTCCAAGTGTCCATAGGGAACCTATATAGTCCAAGTGCCCGCTAGGGAACCTACATAGTCAAAGTGCCCGCTAGGGAACCTGCATTGTACAAGTGCCCGCTAATTAACCAAGATAGTCCAAGTGCCCGCTAGTTAACATTGATCATCCAAATGCCCGCTAGTTAACCTACATAGTCTAAGTGCCAGATAGGGAACCTACATATTCCAAGTGCCCGTTAGGGAACCTAGATAGTCCAAGTGCCCGTTGGGAACCTATATAGTCCAAGTGCCCGCTAGGGAACCTACATAGTCAAAGTGCCCGCTAGGGAACCTGCATTGTGCAAGTGCCCGCTAGTTAACCTAGATTGTCCAAGAGCCTGCTAGTTAATCTACATAGTCCAAGAACCAGCTATTAACCTAGATATTCCAAGTGCCCGCTAGTTAACCTAGATAGACCAAGTGCCCCCTAGGGAACCTATCTAGTCCAAGTGCCCCATAGGGAACCTACATAGACCAATTGCCCGCTAGTTAACGTAGATGGTCCAAGTACCCGCTAGGAAACGTACATAGTCCAAGTGCCCCCTAGGTAACGTACATAGCCCAAGTGCCCGCTAGGTAACCTAGATAGTCCAAGTGCCCGCTAGTTAACCTACATAGTCCAAGTGCCTGCTAGGTTACCTAGATAGTCCAAGTGCCCACTAGTTAACCTCCATAGTCCAGGTTCCCCCTAGGTAATCTAGATAGTCCAAGTGCCCGCTAGGTAACCTACATAGTCCAAGTGACCGATAGGGAACCTACATAATCCACGTGCCCGCTAGGGAACCTACATAGTCCAAGTGCCCGTTAGGTAACCTAGATAGTCCAAATGCCCGCTATGGAACCCACATAGTCCAAGGGCCCGCTAGGGAACCTACATACTCCAAGTGACTTTTATTAACCTAGATAGTCCTAGTGCCCGCTAGGTAACCTAGATAGTCCAAGTGCCCGCTAGTTAACCTACAAATTCTAAGTGCCCGCTAGGTAATCTATATAGTCCAAATGACCGCAAGGGAGCCTACATAGTCCAAATGCCCGCTAGGTAACCTAGATATTCCAAGGGCCCGCTAGGTAACCTACATAGTCCTAGTGCCCCCTAGTTAACCTATATTCTCCAAGTTCCCGATAGGGAACCTACATAGTCCAAGTGCCCGCAAGGTTACCTACATAGTCCAAATGCCCTTTAGTTAACCTACATAGTCCAAGTGGCCGATAGGGAACCTATATAATCCAAGTGCCCGCTAGGGAACCTATAGAGTCCAAGTGCCCGGTAGGTAACCTAGATAGTCCAAATGCCCGCCAGGAAACCCACATAGTCCAAGTGCCAGCTAGGGAACTTACATAATCCAAGTGCCCGATAGGGAACCTACATATTCCAAGTGCCTGTTAGGGAACTTAGATAGTCCAAAGGCCCGTAGGGAACATATATAGTCCAAGTGCCAGCTAGGGAACCTACATAGTCAAAGTGCCCGCAAGGGAACCTGCATTGTCCAAATGCCCGCTAGTTAATCTACATAGTCCAGAATCTGCTAGTTTACCTAGATAGTCCAAGTGCCCGCAAGGTAACATACATAGTCCAAAGGCCCGCTAGGTAACCTACATACTCCAAGTACCCGCTATGTAACCGAGATAGTCCAAGTGCCCGTTAGGTAACCTAGATAGTCCAAGTTCCCCCTAGGTAACCTACATTGTCCAAGTTCCCGCTAAGTAACCTAGATAGTCCAAATGCCCGTTACCTAACCTAGATAGCCCAAGTGCCCGTTCGTTAACCTAGATAGTCAAAGTGCCCGCTATGTAACCTAGACTGTCCAAGTGCCCGCTAGGTTACCTACATAGTCCAAGTGCCCGTTAATAGCATAGATAGTCCAAGTGCCCGCTACCTAACCTACATAGTCCAAGTGCCCGTTCGTTAACCTAGAAGTCCATGTGCCCGCTAGGTAACCTAGACTGTCCAAGTGCCCGCTAGGTTACCTACATAGTCCAAGTGCCCGTTAATAGCATAGATAGTCCAAGTGCCCGCTAGGTAACCTACATAGTCCAAGGGCCCGCAAGGTAACATTTAGAGTCCAAGTGCCCGCTAGGTAACCTAGATAGTCCAAGTGCCCGTTAGGTAACCTAGATAGTCCAAGTGCCCGCTAGTTAACCTACATAGTCAAAGTGCCCGCTAGTTAACCTAGATAGTCCAAGTGCCCACAGTTAACCTACATAATCCAAGTGCTTGCTAGGTAACCTAGACAGTTCAAGTGACCACTAGGTTACCTACATAGTCCAAGTGCCCGCTAGTTATCCTAGATAGTCCAAGTGCTCACTAGTCAACCTAGATAGTCCAAGTGCCCGCTAGTTAACCTAGATAGACCAAGTGCCTGCTAGGGAACCTACCTAGTCCAAGTGCCCCATAGGGAACCTACATAGTCCAAGTGCCCGCTAGTTAACATAGATAGTCCAAGTACCCGCTAGGAAACGTACATAGTCCAAGTGCCCACTAGTTAACGGACATAGTCCAAGTGCCCGCTAGGTAAGGTAGATAGTCCAAGTGCCCGCTAGGGAACGTACATAGTCCAAGTGCCTGCTATGTAACCTAGATAGTCCAAGTACCCGCTAGTTAACCTATATAGTCAAAGTTCCCCCTAGGTAACATAGATCGTCCAAGTGCCCGCTAGTTAACCTAAATAGTCAATGGGCCCGCTAGTTAACCTACATAGTGCAAGAGCCCGCTAGTTAACCTAGATCATCCAAGTACCTGCTAGTTAACCTAGATCGTCCAAGTGTCCGCTATTTAACCTATATAGTCCAAGTGCCCCCTAGGGAACCTACATAGTCCAAGTGCCTGCTAGGGAACCTACATAGTCGAAGTGCCCGCTCTGGAACATACATAGTCCAAGTGCCCGCTAGGCAATATACATAGTCCAAGGGCCCGCTAGTTAACGTAGATAGTCCAAGTGCCGCTAGTTAATCTACATAGTCCAAAGGCTCGCTAGTTAACCTACATAGTCCAAGTACCCGCTAGTTTACCTAGATCTTCCAAGTGCACGCTAGTAAACCTACATAGTCCAAGGGCCCGCTAGTTAACCTACATAGTCCAAGGGCCCGCTAGTTAACCTACATCGTCCAAGGGCCCGCTAGTTAACCTAGATAGTCCAAGTGCCCGCTAGTTAACCTACATAGTCCAAGGGCCCGCTAGGTAACCTAGATAGTCCAAGTGTCCGCTAGATAACCTAGAGTCCAAGTGCTCGCTAGTTAACCTACATAGTCCAAGTGCCCGCTATGTAACCTAGATAGTCAAAGTGCCCGTTAGGTAACGTAGATAGTCCAAGTGCCTGCTAGGTAACTTACATTGTCCAAGTTCCCGCTAGGTAACCTAGATAGTCCAAGTGCCCGTTACCTAACCTAGATAGTCCAAGTGCCCGCTAGGCCACCTACATTGTCCAAGAGCCCGTTCGTTAACCTAGAAGTCCAAGTGCCCGCTAGGTAACCTAGACAGTCCACGTGCCCGTTAGGTTACCTGCATATTCCAAGTGCCCATTCGTTAACCTAGAGAGTCCAATTGCCCACTAGGTAACCTACATAGTCCAAGTGCCCGCTAGGTAACCTATATTCTCCAAGTTCCCGATAGGGAACCTACATAGTCCAAGTGCCCGCAAGGTTACCTACATAGTCCAAATGCCCTTTAGTTAACCTACATAGTCCAAGTGGCCGATAGGGAACCTATATAATCCAAGTGCCCGCTAGGGAACCTATAGAGTCCAAGTGCCCGGTAGGTAACCTAGATAGTCCAAATGCCCGCCAGGAAACCCACATAGTCCAAGTGCCAGCTAGGGAACTTACATAATCCAAGTGCCCGATAGGGAACCTACATATTCCAAGTGCCTGTTAGGGAACTTAGATAGTCCAAAGGCCCGTAGGGAACATATATAGTCCAAGTGCCAGCTAGGGAACCTACATAGTCAAAGTGCCCGCAAGGGAACCTGCATTGTCCAAATGCCCGCTAGTTAATCTACATAGTCCAGAATCTGCTAGTTTACCTAGATAGTCCAAGTGCCCGCAAGGTAACCTACATAGTCCAAAGGCCCGCTAGGTAACCTACATACTCCAAGTCCCCGCTATGTAACCGAGATAGTCCAAGTGCCCGTTAGGTAACCTAGATAGTCCAAGTTCCCCCTAGGTAACCTACATTGTCCAAGTTCCCGCTAAGTAACCTAGATAGTCCAAATGCCCGTTACCTAACCTAGATAGCCCAAGTGCCCGTTCGTTAACCTAGATAGTCAAAGTGCCCGCTATGTAACCTAGACTGTCCAAGTGCCCGCTAGGTTACCTACATAGTCCAAGTGCCCGTTAATAGCATAGATAGTCCAAGTGCCCGCTACCTAACCTACATAGTCCAAGTGCCCGTTCGTTAACCTAGAAGTCCATGTGCCCGCTAGGTAACCTAGACTGTCCAAGTGCCCGCTAGGTTACCTACATAGTCCAAGTGCCCGTTAATAGCATAGATAGTCCAAGTGCCCGCTAGGTAACCTACATAGTCCAAGGGCCCGCAAGGTAACCTTTAGAGTCCAAGTGCCCGCTAGGTAACCTAGACAGTCCAAGTTCCCACTAGGTATCCTGCATAGTCCAAGTGCCCGTTAGGTAACCTAGATAGTCCAAGTGCCCGCTAGGTAACCTAGATAGTCCAAGTGCCCGTATGTTAACCTAGATAGTCCAAGTGCCAGCTAGGGAACCTGCATCATCCAAGTGCCCGCTAGTTAATCTAGAGAGTCCAAGTGCCCGCTAGCTATCCTACATAGTCCAAGGTCCTATACTTAACCTAGATAGTCCAAGTGCCCTCTAGTTAACCTAGATATTCCAAGTGCCCGCTAGGGTACGTACATAGTCCAAGTGCCCGTTTGTTATCCTAGATAGTCAAAGTGCCCACTAGGTAACCTAGACAGTCCAAGTTCCCGCTAGGTTACCTACATAGTCTAAGTGACCGCTGGTTAACCTGATAGTTCAAGGGCCTGCTAGTTAACCTACATAGTCCAAGTGCCCGCTAGTTAACGTACATAGCCCAGGGCCTGCTAGTTAACCTAGATCGTCCAAGTGCCCGCTAGTTAACCTAGATAGTCCAAGTGCCCGATAGGGAACCTACATAGTCCAAGTGCCCGCTGAGGAACCCACATAGTCCAAGTGCCCGATAGGGAACCTACATATTCCAAGTGCCTGTTAGGGAACTTAGATAGTCCAAGTGCCCGTAGGGAACATATATAGTCCAAGTGCCCGCTAGGGAACCTACATAGTCAAAGTGCCCACTAGGGAACCTGCATTGTCCAAGTGCCCGCTAGTTAACCTACCTAGTCCAGAACCCGCTAGTTTACCTAGATTGTCCAAGTGCCCGCTAGATAACCTATATAGTCCAAGGGCCCGCTAGTTAACCTAGATATTCCAAGTGCCCGCTAGTTAACCTAGATCGTCCAAGAGTCCCCTAGTTAACCTACATAGTCCAAGTTCCCGTTAGGTAACCTAGATAGTCCAAGTGCCCGCAAGGTAACCTACATAATCCAAGTGCCCGCTAGGTAACCTAGATATTCCAAGTTCCTGTTAGCTAACCTAGATAGTCCAAGTGCCTGCTAGGTAACCTACATAGTCCAAGTGCCCATTCCTTAACCTAGATAGTCCAAGTGCCCGCTAGGTAACCTAGACTGTCCAAATGCCCTCTAGATTACCTACATAGTCCAAGTGCACGTTCGTTAACCTAGATCATCCAAGTGCCCGCAAGGTAACCTACATAGTCCAAGGGCCCGCTAGGTAACCTACATATTCCAAGTGCCCACTAAGGAACCTAGATAGTCCAAGTGCCCGATAGGTAACCTATATAGTCCAAGTTCCCGCTAGGTAACCTAGATAGTCCAAGTGCCCGTTACCTAACCTACATAGTCCAAGTGCCCGCTAGGTAACCAATATAATCCACATGCCCGCTAGGGGCCCTAATAGTCCACATGTCCGCTAGTTAACCTAGATAGTCCAAGTGCCCGCTAGTTAACCTAGATAGAACAAGTGCCCGCTAGGGAACCTATCTAGTCCAAGTACCCGCTAGGAAACGTACATACTCCAAGTGCCCACTAGGTAACGTACATAGTCTAAGTGCCCGCTAGGTAACGTAGATAGTCCAAGGGCCTGCTTGGGAACGTACATAGTCCAAGTGCCTGCTAGGTAACCTAGATAGTCCATGTGCCCACTAGTTAACCTACATAGTCCAGGTTCCCCCTAGGTAACCTAGATAGTCCAAGGGCCCGCTAGGTAACCTACATTGTCCTAGTGCCCCCTAGTTAACATACATTCTCCAAGTGCCCGATAGGGAACCTACATAGTCCAAGTGCCCGATAGGGAACCTACATAGTCCAAGTGCCCGCTAGGTTACCTGCATATTCCAAGTGCCCGTTAGTTAACCTAGATAATCCAAGTGCCCACTAGGTAACCTACATAGTCCAAGTGCCCGCTAGGTAACCTATATAGCCCAAGTGCCCGCTAGTTAACCAATATAGTCCAAGGGCTCACTTGTTCACTTTGATAGTTCAAGTGCCCGCTAGTTAACCTAGATCGTCCAAGTGCCCGCTAGTTAACCTAGATTGTCCAAGTTCCCGCTAGTTAACCTACATAGTCCAAGGGCCCACTAGTTAACCTAGATAGTCCAAGTGTCCTTTAGTTAACCTACATAGTCCAAGTGCCCGCTAGTTAACCTATATACCAAGTGCCCGTTACGTAACCTAGATATTCCAAGGGCACTCTAGTTAACCTATATCGTCCAACTGCCCGCTAGGCAACCTAGATAGTCCAAGTGCCCGCTAAGGAACCTACATAGTCCAAGTGCACGCTAGTTAACCTAGATAGTCCAAGTGCCCGCTAGTTAACCTACATAGTCCAAGTTCCCGCTAGGTAACCTAGATACTGCAAGTGCCCGCTTGTTAACCTAGATAGTTCATGTACCCGCTAGGCAACCTAGATTGTCCAAGGGCCCCCTAGTTAGCCTACATAGTCCAAGTGCCCGGTAGTTGATCTAGATAGTCCAAGGGCCCGCTACTTAAGGTAGATAGTACAAGTGCCACTAGTTAATCTACATAGTCCAAGTGCCCGCTAGGGAACCTACATAGTCCAAGTGCCCGTTAGGTAACCTAGATAGTCAAAATGCCAGCTAGGGAACCCACATAGTCCAAGTGCCCGCTAGGGAACCTACATAGTCCAAGTACCCGCTAGGTAACGTACATAGTCCAAGTGCCCGCTAGGTAACGTAGATAGTTCAAGTGCCCGCTAGTTAACCTACATAGTCCAAGTGCCTGCTAGGTAACCTAGATAGTCCAAGTGCCCACTAGTTAACCTACATAGTCCAGGTTCCCCCTAAGTAACCTAGATAGCCCAAGGGCCCGCTAGTTGACCTACATAGTCCAAGTGCCCGCTAGTTAACCTAGATAGTCCAACTGACTGCTAGGTAACCTACATAGTGCAAGTGTCCGCTAGTTAACCTAAGAAGTCCAAGGGCCCGCTAGTTAACATACATAGTCCAAGTGCCCGGTAGTTAACTAACAGAGTTCAAGTGTCCGTAGGGAACATTCATAGTCCAAGTGCCCCCTAGGGAACCTACATAGTCCAAGTGCCCACTAGGGAACCTACGTAGTCCAAGTGCCCGCTAGGGAATCTACATAGTCCAAGGGCCCGCTGGTTAATGTAGATAGTCCAAGTGCTGCTAGTTAATCTATGTAGTCCAAGTGCCCGCTAGGGATTCTACATAGTCGAAGGGCCCGCTAGTTAACGTAGATATTCCAAGTGCCGCTAGTTAATCTACATAGTCCAAGGGCCCGTTAGTTAACCTACATAGTCCAAATACCCGCTAGTTAAACTACATCGTCCAAGGGCCCGCTAGTTAACCTAGATAGTCCAAGTGCCCACAGTTAACCTACATAATCCAAGTGCTTGCTAGGTAACCTAGACAGTTCAAGTGACCACTAGGTTACCTACATAGTCCAAGTGCCCGCTAGTTATCCTAGATAGTCCAAGTGCTCACTAGTCAACCTAGATAGTCCAAGTGCCCGCTAGTTAACCTAGATAGACCAAGTGCCTGCTAGGGAACCTACCTAGTCCAAGTGCCCCATAGGGAACCTACATAGTCCAAGTGCCCGCTAGTTAACATAGATAGTCCAAGTACCCGCTAGGAAACGTACATAGTCCAAGTGCCCGCTAGTTAACGGACATAGTCCAAGTGCCCGCTAGGTAAGGTAGATAGTCCAAGTGCCCGCTAGGGAACGTACATAGTCCAAGTGCCTGCTATGTAACCTAGATAGTCCAAGTACCCGCTAGTTAACCTATATAGTCAAAGTTCCCCCTAGGTAACATAGATCGTCCAAGTGCCCGCTAGTTAACCTAAATAGTCAATGGGCCCGCTAGTTAACCTACATAGTGCAAGAGCCCGCTAGTTAACCTAGATCATCCAAGTACCTGCTAGTTAACCTAGATCGTCCAAGTGTCCGCTATTTAACCTATATAGTCCAAGTGCCCCCTAGGGAACCTACATAGTCCAAGTGCCTGCTAGGGAACCTACATAGTCGAAGTGCCCGCTCTGGAACATACATAGTCCAAGTGCCCGCTAGGCAATATACATAGTCCAAGGGCCCGCTAGTTAACGTAGATAGTCCAAGTGCCGCTAGTTAATCTACATAGTCCAAAGGCTCGCTAGTTAACCTACATAGTCCAAGTACCCGCTAGTTTACCTAGATCTTCCAAGTGCACGCTAGTAAACCTACATAGTCCAAGGGCCCGCTAGTTAACCTACATAGTCCAAGGGCCCGCTAGTTAACCTACATCGTCCAAGGGCCCGCTAGTTAACCTAGATAGTCCAAGTGCCCGCTAGTTAACCTACATAGTCCAAGGGCCCGCTAGGTAACCTAGATAGTCCAAGTGTCCGCTAGATAACCTAGAGTCCAAGTGCTCGCTAGTTAACCTACATAGTCCAAGTGCCCGCTATGTAACCTAGATAGTCAAAGTGCCCGTTAGGTAACGTAGATAGTCCAAGTGCCTGCTAGGTAACTTACATTGTCCAAGTTCCCGCTAGGTAACCTAGATAGTCCAAGTGCCCGTTACCTAACCTAGATAGTCCAAGTGCCCGCTAGGCCACCTACATTGTCCAAGAGCCCGTTCGTTAACCTAGAAGTCCAAGTGCCCGCTAGGTAACCTAGACAGTCCACGTGCCCGTTAGGTTACCTGCATATTCCAAGTGCCCATTCGTTAACCTAGAGAGTCCAATTGCCCACTAGGTAACCTACATAGTCCAAGTGCCCGCTAGGTAACCTATATTCTCCAAGTTCCCGATAGGGAACCTACATAGTCCAAGTGCCCGCAAGGTTACCTACATAGTCCAAATGCCCTTTAGTTAACCTACATAGTCCAAGTGGCCGATAGGGAACCTATATAATCCAAGTGCCCGCTAGGGAACCTATAGAGTCCAAGTGCCCGGTAGGTAACCTAGATAGTCCAAATGCCCGCCAGGAAACCCACATAGTCCAAGTGCCAGCTAGGGAACTTACATAATCCAAGTGCCCGATAGGGAACCTACATATTCCAAGTGCCTGTTAGGGAACTTAGATAGTCCAAAGGCCCGTAGGGAACATATATAGTCCAAGTGCCAGCTAGGGAACCTACATAGTCAAAGTGCCCGCAAGGGAACCTGCATTGTCCAAATGCCCGCTAGTTAATCTACATAGTCCAGAATCTGCTAGTTTACCTAGATAGTCCAAGTGCCCGCAAGGTAACCTACATAGTCCAAAGGCCCGCTAGGTAACCTACATACTCCAAGTACCCGCTATGTAACCGAGATAGTCCAAGTGCCCGTTAGGTAACCTAGATAGTCCAAGTTCCCCCTAGGTAACCTACATTGTCCAAGTTCCCGCTAAGTAACCTAGATAGTCCAAATGCCCGTTACCTAACCTAGATAGCCCAAGTGCCCGTTCGTTAACCTAGATAGTCAAAGTGCCCGCTATGTAACCTAGACTGTCCAAGTGCCCGCTAGGTTACCTACATAGTCCAAGTGCCCGTTAATAGCATAGATAGTCCAAGTGCCCGCTACCTAACCTACATAGTCCAAGTGCCCGTTCGTTAACCTAGAAGTCCATGTGCCCGCTAGGTAACCTAGACTGTCCAAGTGCCCGCTAGGTTACCTACATAGTCCAAGTGCCCGTTAATAGCATAGATAGTCCAAGTGCCCGCTAGGTAACCTACATAGTCCAAGGGCCCGCAAGGTAACATTTAGAGTCCAAGTGCCCGCTAGGTAACCTAGATAGTCCAAGTGCCCGTTAGGTAACCTAGATAGTCCAAGTGCCCGCTAGTTAACCTACATAGTCAAAGTGCCCGCTAGGTAACCTAGACAGTCCAAGTTCCCACTAGGTATCCTGCATAGTCCAAGTGCCCGTTAGGTAACCTAGATAGTCCAAGTGCCCGCTAGGTAACCTAGATAGTCCAAGTGCCCGTATGTTAACCTAGATAGTCCAAGTGCCCGCTAAGTACCGTAGACAGTCCAAGTGCCTGCTAGGTAACCTACATAGTCCAAGTGCCCGTTCATTAACCTATATAGTCCAAGGGCCCACTAGGTATCCTGCATAGTCCAAGTGCCCGTTAGGTAACCTAGATAGTCCAAGTGCCCGCTAGGTAACCTACATAGTCCAAGTGCCCGCTAGGTAACCTAGATAGTCCATGTGCCAGTACGTTAACCTAGATAGTCCAAGTGCCCGTTAGTTATCCTAGATAGTCAAAGTGCCCACTAGGGGACGTACATAGTCCAAGTGCCTGCTAGGTAACCTAGATAGTCTAAGTGCTCAGTAGTTAACCTACATAGTCCAAGGGTCCACAAGTTAACCTACATAGTCCAAGTGCGCAATAGGGAACCTACATAGTCCAAGCGCCCGCTAAGGGACTTACATAGTCTAAGTGCCCACTAGGGAACCTACATAGTCCAAGTGCCCGTTAGGGAACCTAGATAGTCCAAGTGCCAGCTAGGGAACCTGCATCATCCAAGTGCCCGCTAGTTAATCTAGACAGTCCAAGTGCCCGCTAGTTATCCTACATAGTCCAAGGTCCTATACTTAACCTAGATAGTCCAAGTGCCCTCTAGTTAACCTAGATATTCCAAGTGCCCGCTAGGGTACGTATATAGTCCAAGTGCCCGTTTGTTATCCTAGATAGTCAAAGTGCCCACTAGGTAACCTAGACAGTCCAAGTTCCCGCTAGGTTACCTACATAGTCTAAGTGACCGCTGGTTAACCTGATAGTTCAAGGGCCTGCTAGTTAACCTACATAGTCCAAGTGCCCGCTAGTTAACGTACATAGCCCAGGGCCTGCTAGTTAACCTAGATCGTCCAAGTGCCCGCTAGTTAACCTAGATAGTCCAAGTGCCCGATAGGGAACCTACATAGTCCAAGTGCCCGCTGAGGAACCCACATAGTCCAAGTGCCCGATAGGGAACCTACATATTCCAAGTGCCTGTTAGGGAACTTAGATAGTCCAAGTGCCCGTAGGGAACATATATAGTCCAAGTGCCCGCTAGGGAACCTACATAGTCAAAGTGCCCACTAGGGAACCTGCATTGTCCAAGTGCCCGCTAGTTAACCTACCTAGTCCAGAACCCGCTAGTTTACCTAGATTGTCCAAGTGCCCGCTAGATAACCTATATAGTCCAAGGGCCCGCTAGTTAACCTAGATATTCCAAGTGCCCGCTAGTTAACCTAGATCGTCCAAGAGTCCCCTAGTTAACCTACATAGTCCAAGTTCCCGTTAGGTAACCTAGATAGTCCAAGTGCCCGCAAGGTAACCTACATAATCCAAGTGCCCGCTAGGTAACCTAGATATTCCAAGTTCCTGTTAGCTAACCTAGATAGTCCAAGTGCCTGCTAGGTAACCTACATAGTCCAAGTGCCCATTCCTTAACCTAGATAGTCCAAGTGCCCGCTAGGTAACCTAGACTGTCCAAATGCCCTCTAGATTACCTACATAGTCCAAGTGCACGTTCGTTAACCTAGATCATCCAAGTGCCCGCAAGGTAACCTACATAGTCCAAGGGCCCGCTAGGTAACCTACATATTCCAAGTGCCCACTAAGGAACCTAGATAGTCCAAGTGCCCGATAGGTAACCTATATAGTCCAAGTTCCCGCTAGGTAACCTAGATAGTCCAAGTGCCCGTTACCTAACCTACATAGTCCAAGTGCCCGCTAGGTAACCAATATAATCCACATGCCCGCTAGGGGCCCTAATAGTCCACATGTCCGCTAGTTAACCTAGATAGTCCAAGTGCCCGCTAGTTAACCTAGATAGAACAAGTGCCCGCTAGGGAACCTATCTAGTCCAAGTACCCGCTAGGAAACGTATATACTCCAAGTGCCCACTAGGTAACGTACATAGTCTAAGTGCCCGCTAGGTAACGTAGATAGTCCAAGGGCCTGCTTGGGAACGTACATAGTCCAAGTGCCTGCTAGGTAACCTAGATAGTCCATGTGCCCACTAGTTAACCTACATAGTCCAGGTTCCCCCTAGGTAACCTAGATAGTCCAAGGGCCCGCTAGGTAACCTACATTGTCCTAGTGCCCCCTAGTTAACATACATTCTCCAAGTGCCCGATAGGGAACCTACATAGTCCAAGTGCCCGATAGGGAACCTACATAGTCCAAGTGCCCGCTAGGTTACCTGCATATTCCAAGTGCCCGTTAGTTAACCTAGATAATCCAAGTGCCCACTAGGTAACCTACATAGTCCAAGTGCCCGCTAGGTAACCTATATAGCCCAAGTGCCCGCTAGTTAACCAATATAGTCCAAGGGCTCACTTGTTCACTTTGATAGTTCAAGTGCCCGCTAGTTAACCTAGATCGTCCAAGTGCCCGCTATGTAACCTAGACTGTCCAAGTGCCCGCTAGGTTACCTACATAGTCCAAGTGCCCGTTAATAGCATAGATAGTCCAAGTGCCCGCTACCTAACCTACATAGTCCAAGTGCCCGTTCGTTAACCTAGAAGTCCATGTGCCCGCTAGGTAACCTAGACTGTCCAAGTGCCCGCTAGGTTACCTACATAGTCCAAGTGCCCGTTAATAGCATAGATAGTCCAAGTGCCCGCTAGGTAACCTACATAGTCCAAGGGCCCGCAAGGTAACCTTTAGAGTCCAAGTGCCCGCTAGGTAACCTAGACAGTCCAAGTTCCCACTAGGTATCCTGCATAGTCCAAGTGCCCGTTAGGTAACCTAGATAGTCCAAGTGCCCGCTAGGTAACCTAGATAGTCCAAGTGCCCGTATGTTAACCTAGATAGTCCAAGTGCCAGCTAGGGAACCTGCATCATCCAAGTGCCCGCTAGTTAATCTAGAGAGTCCAAGTGCCCGCTAGCTATCCTACATAGTCCAAGGTCCTATACTTAACCTAGATAGTCCAAGTGCCCTCTAGTTAACCTAGATATTCCAAGTGCCCGCTAGGGTACGTACATAGTCCAAGTGCCCGTTTGTTATCCTAGATAGTCAAAGTGCCCACTAGGTAACCTAGACAGTCCAAGTTCCCGCTAGGTTACCTACATAGTCTAAGTGACCGCTGGTTAACCTGATAGTTCAAGGGCCTGCTAGTTAACCTACATAGTCCAAGTGCCCGCTAGTTAACGTACATAGCCCAGGGCCTGCTAGTTAACCTAGATCGTCCAAGTGCCCGCTAGTTAACCTAGATAGTCCAAGTGCCCGATAGGGAACCTACATAGTCCAAGTGCCCGCTGAGGAACCCACATAGTCCAAGTGCCCGATAGGGAACCTACATATTCCAAGTGCCTGTTAGGGAACTTAGATAGTCCAAGTGCCCGTAGGGAACATATATAGTCCAAGTGCCCGCTAGGGAACCTACATAGTCAAAGTGCCCACTAGGGAACCTGCATTGTCCAAGTGCCCGCTAGTTAACCTACCTAGTCCAGAACCCGCTAGTTTACCTAGATTGTCCAAGTGCCCGCTAGATAACCTATATAGTCCAAGGGCCCGCTAGTTAACCTAGATATTCCAAGTGCCCGCTAGTTAACCTAGATCGTCCAAGAGTCCCCTAGTTAACCTACATAGTCCAAGTTCCCGTTAGGTAACCTAGATAGTCCAAGTGCCCGCAAGGTAACCTACATAATCCAAGTGCCCGCTAGGTAACCTAGATATTCCAAGTTCCTGTTAGCTAACCTAGATAGTCCAAGTGCCTGCTAGGTAACCTACATAGTCCAAGTGCCCATTCCTTAACCTAGATAGTCCAAGTGCCCGCTAGGTAACCTAGACTGTCCAAATGCCCTCTAGATTACCTACATAGTCCAAGTGCACGTTCGTTAACCTAGATCATCCAAGTGCCCGCAAGGTAACCTACATAGTCCAAGGGCCCGCTAGGTAACCTACATATTCCAAGTGCCCACTAAGGAACCTAGATAGTCCAAGTGCCCGATAGGTAACCTATATAGTCCAAGTTCCCGCTAGGTAACCTAGATAGTCCAAGTGCCCGTTACCTAACCTACATAGTCCAAGTGCCCGCTAGGTAACCAATATAATCCACATGCCCGCTAGGGGCCCTAATAGTCCACATGTCCGCTAGTTAACCTAGATAGTCCAAGTGCCCGCTAGTTAACCTAGATAGAACAAGTGCCCGCTAGGGAACCTATCTAGTCCAAGTACCCGCTAGGAAACGTACATACTCCAAGTGCCCACTAGGTAACGTACATAGTCTAAGTGCCCGCTAGGTAACGTAGATAGTCCAAGGGCCTGCTTGGGAACGTACATAGTCCAAGTGCCTGCTAGGTAACCTAGATAGTCCATGTGCCCACTAGTTAACCTACATAGTCCAGGTTCCCCCTAGGTAACCTAGATAGTCCAAGGGCCCGCTAGGTAACCTACATTGTCCTAGTGCCCCCTAGTTAACATACATTCTCCAAGTGCCCGATAGGGAACCTACATAGTCCAAGTGCCCGATAGGGAACCTACATAGTCCAAGTGCCCGCTAGGTTACCTGCATATTCCAAGTGCCCGTTAGTTAACCTAGATAATCCAAGTGCCCACTAGGTAACCTACATAGTCCAAGTGCCCGCTAGGTAACCTATATAGCCCAAGTGCCCGCTAGTTAACCAATATAGTCCAAGGGCTCACTTGTTCACTTTGATAGTTCAAGTGCCCGCTAGTTAACCTAGATCGTCCAAGTGCCCGCTAGTTAACCTAGATTGTCCAAGTTCCCGCTAGTTAACCTACATAGTCCAAGGGCCCACTAGTTAACCTAGATAGTCCAAGTGTCCTTTAGTTAACCTACATAGTCCAAGTGCCCGCTAGTTAACCTATATACCAAGTGCCCGTTACGTAACCTAGATATTCCAAGGGCACTCTAGTTAACCTATATCGTCCAACTGCCCGCTAGGCAACCTAGATAGTCCAAGTGCCCGCTAAGGAACCTACATAGTCCAAGTGCACGCTAGTTAACCTAGATAGTCCAAGTGCCCGCTAGTTAACCTACATAGTCCAAGTTCCCGCTAGGTAACCTAGATACTGCAAGTGCCCGCTTGTTAACCTAGATAGTTCATGTACCCGCTAGGCAACCTAGATTGTCCAAGGGCCCCCTAGTTAGCCTACATAGTCCAAGTGCCCGGTAGTTGATCTAGATAGTCCAAGGGCCCGCTACTTAAGGTAGATAGTACAAGTGCCACTAGTTAATCTACATAGTCCAAGTGCCCGCTAGGGAACCTACATAGTCCAAGTGCCCGTTAGGTAACCTAGATAGTCAAAATGCCAGCTAGGGAACCCACATAGTCCAAGTGCCCGCTAGGGAACCTACATAGTCCAAGTACCCGCTAGGTAACGTACATAGTCCAAGTGCCCGCTAGGTAACGTAGATAGTTCAAGTGCCCGCTAGTTAACCTACATAGTCCAAGTGCCTGCTAGGTAACCTAGATAGTCCAAGTGCCCACTAGTTAACCTACATAGTCCAGGTTCCCCCTAAGTAACCTAGATAGCCCAAGGGCCCGCTAGTTGACCTACATAGTCCAAGTGCCCGCTAGTTAACCTAGATAGTCCAACTGACTGCTAGGTAACCTACATAGTGCAAGTGTCCGCTAGTTAACCTAAGAAGTCCAAGGGCCCGCTAGTTAACATACATAGTCCAAGTGCCCGGTAGTTAACTAACAGAGTTCAAGTGTCCGTAGGGAACATTCATAGTCCAAGTGCCCCCTAGGGAACCTACATAGTCCAAGTGCCCACTAGGGAACCTACGTAGTCCAAGTGCCCGCTAGGGAATCTACATAGTCCAAGGGCCCGCTGGTTAATGTAGATAGTCCAAGTGCTGCTAGTTAATCTATGTAGTCCAAGTGCCCGCTAGGGATTCTACATAGTCGAAGGGCCCGCTAGTTAACGTAGATATTCCAAGTGCCGCTAGTTAATCTACATAGTCCAAGGGCCCGTTAGTTAACCTACATAGTCCAAATACCCGCTAGTTAAACTACATCGTCCAAGGGCCCGCTAGTTAACCTAGATAGTCCAAGTGCCCACAGTTAACCTACATAATCCAAGTGCTTGCTAGGTAACCTAGACAGTTCAAGTGACCACTAGGTTACCTACATAGTCCAAGTGCCCGCTAGTTATCCTAGATAGTCCAAGTGCTCACTAGTCAACCTAGATAGTCCAAGTGCCCGCTAGTTAACCTAGATAGACCAAGTGCCTGCTAGGGAACCTACCTAGTCCAAGTGCCCCATAGGGAACCTACATAGTCCAAGTGCCCGCTAGTTAACATAGATAGTCCAAGTACCCGCTAGGAAACGTACATAGTCCAAGTGCCCGCTAGTTAACGGACATAGTCCAAGTGCCCGCTAGGTAAGGTAGATAGTCCAAGTGCCCGCTAGGGAACGTACATAGTCCAAGTGCCTGCTATGTAACCTAGATAGTCCAAGTACCCGCTAGTTAACCTATATAGTCAAAGTTCCCCCTAGGTAACATAGATCGTCCAAGTGCCCGCTAGTTAACCTAAATAGTCAATGGGCCCGCTAGTTAACCTACATAGTGCAAGAGCCCGCTAGTTAACCTAGATCATCCAAGTACCTGCTAGTTAACCTAGATCGTCCAAGTGTCCGCTATTTAACCTATATAGTCCAAGTGCCCCCTAGGGAACCTACATAGTCCAAGTGCCTGCTAGGGAACCTACATAGTCGAAGTGCCCGCTCTGGAACATACATAGTCCAAGTGCCCGCTAGGCAATATACATAGTCCAAGGGCCCGCTAGTTAACGTAGATAGTCCAAGTGCCGCTAGTTAATCTACATAGTCCAAAGGCTCGCTAGTTAACCTACATAGTCCAAGTACCCGCTAGTTTACCTAGATCTTCCAAGTGCACGCTAGTAAACCTACATAGTCCAAGGGCCCGCTAGTTAACCTACATAGTCCAAGGGCCCGCTAGTTAACCTACATCGTCCAAGGGCCCGCTAGTTAACCTAGATAGTCCAAGTGCCCGCTAGTTAACCTACATAGTCCAAGGGCCCGCTAGGTAACCTAGATAGTCCAAGTGTCCGCTAGATAACCTAGAGTCCAAGTGCTCGCTAGTTAACCTACATAGTCCAAGTGCCCGCTATGTAACCTAGATAGTCAAAGTGCCCGTTAGGTAACGTAGATAGTCCAAGTGCCTGCTAGGTAACTTACATTGTCCAAGTTCCCGCTAGGTAACCTAGATAGTCCAAGTGCCCGTTACCTAACCTAGATAGTCCAAGTGCCCGCTAGGCCACCTACATTGTCCAAGAGCCCGTTCGTTAACCTAGAAGTCCAAGTGCCCGCTAGGTAACCTAGACAGTCCACGTGCCCGTTAGGTTACCTGCATATTCCAAGTGCCCATTCGTTAACCTAGAGAGTCCAATTGCCCACTAGGTAACCTACATAGTCCAAGTGCCCGCTAGGTAACCTATATTCTCCAAGTTCCCGATAGGGAACCTACATAGTCCAAGTGCCCGCAAGGTTACCTACATAGTCCAAATGCCCTTTAGTTAACCTACATAGTCCAAGTGGCCGATAGGGAACCTATATAATCCAAGTGCCCGCTAGGGAACCTATAGAGTCCAAGTGCCCGGTAGGTAACCTAGATAGTCCAAATGCCCGCCAGGAAACCCACATAGTCCAAGTGCCAGCTAGGGAACTTACATAATCCAAGTGCCCGATAGGGAACCTACATATTCCAAGTGCCTGTTAGGGAACTTAGATAGTCCAAAGGCCCGTAGGGAACATATATAGTCCAAGTGCCAGCTAGGGAACCTACATAGTCAAAGTGCCCGCAAGGGAACCTGCATTGTCCAAATGCCCGCTAGTTAATCTACATAGTCCAGAATCTGCTAGTTTACCTAGATAGTCCAAGTGCCCGCAAGGTAACCTACATAGTCCAAAGGCCCGCTAGGTAACCTACATACTCCAAGTACCCGCTATGTAACCGAGATAGTCCAAGTGCCCGTTAGGTAACCTAGATAGTCCAAGTTCCCCCTAGGTAACCTACATTGTCCAAGTTCCCGCTAAGTAACCTAGATAGTCCAAATGCCCGTTACCTAACCTAGATAGCCCAAGTGCCCGTTCGTTAACCTAGATAGTCAAAGTGCCCGCTATGTAACCTAGACTGTCCAAGTGCCCGCTAGGTTACCTACATAGTCCAAGTGCCCGTTAATAGCATAGATAGTCCAAGTGCCCGCTACCTAACCTACATAGTCCAAGTGCCCGTTCGTTAACCTAGAAGTCCATGTGCCCGCTAGGTAACCTAGACTGTCCAAGTGCCCGCTAGGTTACCTACATAGTCCAAGTGCCCGTTAATAGCATAGATAGTCCAAGTGCCCGCTAGGTAACCTACATAGTCCAAGGGCCCGCAAGGTAACATTTAGAGTCCAAGTGCCCGCTAGGTAACCTAGATAGTCCAAGTGCCCGTTAGGTAACCTAGATAGTCCAAGTGCCCGCTAGTTAACCTACATAGTCAAAGTGCCCGCTAGGTAACCTAGACAGTCCAAGTTCCCACTAGGTATCCTGCATAGTCCAAGTGCCCGTTAGGTAACCTAGATAGTCCAAGTGCCCGCTAGGTAACCTAGATAGTCCAAGTGCCCGTATGTTAACCTAGATAGTCCAAGTGCCCGCTAAGTACCGTAGACAGTCCAAGTGCCTGCTAGGTAACCTACATAGTCCAAGTGCCCGTTCATTAACCTATATAGTCCAAGGGCCCACTAGGTATCCTGCATAGTCCAAGTGCCCGTTAGGTAACCTAGATAGTCCAAGTGCCCGCTAGGTAACCTACATAGTCCAAGTGCCCGCTAGGTAACCTAGATAGTCCATGTGCCAGTACGTTAACCTAGATAGTCCAAGTGCCCGTTAGTTATCCTAGATAGTCAAAGTGCCCACTAGGGGACGTACATAGTCCAAGTGCCTGCTAGGTAACCTAGATAGTCTAAGTGCTCAGTAGTTAACCTACATAGTCCAAGGGTCCACAAGTTAACCTACATAGTCCAAGTGCGCAATAGGGAACCTACATAGTCCAAGCGCCCGCTAAGGGACTTACATAGTCTAAGTGCCCACTAGGGAACCTACATAGTCCAAGTGCCCGTTAGGGAACCTAGATAGTCCAAGTGCCAGCTAGGGAACCTGCATCATCCAAGTGCCCGCTAGTTAATCTAGACAGTCCAAGTGCCCGCTAGTTATCCTACATAGTCCAAGGTCCTATACTTAACCTAGATAGTCCAAGTGCCCTCTAGTTAACCTAGATATTCCAAGTGCCCGCTAGGGTACGTATATAGTCCAAGTGCCCGTTTGTTATCCTAGATAGTCAAAGTGCCCACTAGGTAACCTAGACAGTCCAAGTTCCCGCTAGGTTACCTACATAGTCTAAGTGACCGCTGGTTAACCTGATAGTTCAAGGGCCTGCTAGTTAACCTACATAGTCCAAGTGCCCGCTAGTTAACGTACATAGCCCAGGGCCTGCTAGTTAACCTAGATCGTCCAAGTGCCCGCTAGTTAACCTAGATAGTCCAAGTGCCCGATAGGGAACCTACATAGTCCAAGTGCCCGCTGAGGAACACACATAGTCCAAGTGCCCGATAGGGAACCTACATATTCCAAGTGCCTGTTAGGGAACTTAGATAGTCCAAGTGCCCGTAGGGAACATATATAGTCCAAGTGCCCGCTAGGGAACCTACATAGTCAAAGTGCCCACTAGGGAACCTGCATTGTCCAAGTGCCCGCTAGTTAACCTACCTAGTCCAGAACCCGCTAGTTTACCTAGATTGTCCAAGTGCCCGCTAGATAACCTATATAGTCCAAGGGCCCGCTAGTTAACCTAGATATTCCAAGTGCCCGCTAGTGAACCTAGATCGTCCAAGAGTCCCCTAGTTAACCTACATAGTCCAAGTTCCCGTTAGGTAACCTAGATAGTCCAAGTGCCCGCAAGGTAACCTACATAATCCAAGTGCCCGCTAGGTAACCTAGATATTCCAAGTTCCTGTTAGCTAACCTAGATAGTCCAAGTGCCTGCTAGGTAACCTACATAGTCCAAGTGCCCATTCCTTAACCTAGATAGTCCAAGTGCCCGCTAGGTAACCTAGACTGTCCAAATGCCCTCTAGATTACCTACATAGTCCAAGTGCACGTTCGTTAACCTAGATCATCCAAGTGCCCGCAAGGTAACCTACATAGTCCAAGGGCCCGCTAGGTAACCTACATATTCCAAGTGCCCACTAAGGAACCTAGATAGTCCAAGTGCCCGATAGGTAACCTATATAGTCCAAGTTCCCGCTAGGTAACCTAGATAGTCCAAGTGCCCGTTACCTAACCTACATAGTCCAAGTGCCCGCTAGGTAACCAATATAATCCACATGCCCGCTAGGGGCCCTAATAGTCCACATGTCCGCTAGTTAACCTAGATAGTCCAAGTGCCCGCTAGTTAACCTAGATAGAACAAGTGCCCGCTAGGGAACCTATCTAGTCCAAGTACCCGCTAGGAAACGTATATACTCCAAGTGCCCACTAGGTAACGTACATAGTCTAAGTGCCCGCTAGGTAACGTAGATAGTCCAAGGGCCTGCTTGGGAACGTACATAGTCCAAGTGCCTGCTAGGTAACCTAGATAGTCCATGTGCCCACTAGTTAACCTACATAGTCCAGGTTCCCCCTAGGTAACCTAGATAGTCCAAGGGCCCGCTAGGTAACCTACATTGTCCTAGTGCCCCCTAGTTAACATACATTCTCCAAGTGCCCGATAGGGAACCTACATAGTCCAAGTGCCCGATAGGGAACCTACATAGTCCAAGTGCCCGCTAGGTTACCTGCATATTCCAAGTGCCCGTTAGTTAACCTAGATAATCCAAGTGCCCACTAGGTAACCTACATAGTCCAAGTGCCCGCTAGGTAACCTATATAGCCCAAGTGCCCGCTAGTTAACCAATATAGTCCAAGGGCTCACTTGTTCACTTTGATAGTTCAAGTGCCCGCTAGTTAACCTAGATCGTCCAAGTGCCCGCTATGTAACCTAGACTGTCCAAGTGCCCGCTAGGTTACCTACATAGTCCAAGTGCCCGTTAATAGCATAGATAGTCCAAGTGCCCGCTACCTAACCTACATAGTCCAAGTGCCCGTTCGTTAACCTAGAAGTCCATGTGCCCGCTAGGTAACCTAGACTGTCCAAGTGCCCGCTAGGTTACCTACATAGTCCAAGTGCCCGTTAATAGCATAGATAGTCCAAGTGCCCGCTAGGTAACCTACATAGTCCAAGGGCCCGCAAGGTAACCTTTAGAGTCCAAGTGCCCGCTAGGTAACCTAGACAGTCCAAGTTCCCACTAGGTATCCTGCATAGTCCAAGTGCCCGTTAGGTAACCTAGATAGTCCAAGTGCCCGCTAGGTAACCTAGATAGTCCAAGTGCCCGTATGTTAACCTAGATAGTCCAAGTGCCAGCTAGGGAACCTGCATCATCCAAGTGCCCGCTAGTTAATCTAGAGAGTCCAAGTGCCCGCTAGCTATCCTACATAGTCCAAGGTCCTATACTTAACCTAGATAGTCCAAGTGCCCTCTAGTTAACCTAGATATTCCAAGTGCCCGCTAGGGTACGTACATAGTCCAAGTGCCCGTTTGTTATCCTAGATAGTCAAAGTGCCCACTAGGTAACCTAGACAGTCCAAGTTCCCGCTAGGTTACCTACATAGTCTAAGTGACCGCTGGTTAACCTGATAGTTCAAGGGCCTGCTAGTTAACCTACATAGTCCAAGTGCCCGCTAGTTAACGTACATAGCCCAGGGCCTGCTAGTTAACCTAGATCGTCCAAGTGCCCGCTAGTTAACCTAGATAGTCCAAGTGCCCGATAGGGAACCTACATAGTCCAAGTGCCCGCTGAGGAACCCACATAGTCCAAGTGCCCGATAGGGAACCTACATATTCCAAGTGCCTGTTAGGGAACTTAGATAGTCCAAGTGCCCGTAGGGAACATATATAGTCCAAGTGCCCGCTAGGGAACCTACATAGTCAAAGTGCCCACTAGGGAACCTGCATTGTCCAAGTGCCCGCTAGTTAACCTACCTAGTCCAGAACCCGCTAGTTTACCTAGATTGTCCAAGTGCCCGCTAGATAACCTATATAGTCCAAGGGCCCGCTAGTTAACCTAGATATTCCAAGTGCCCGCTAGTTAACCTAGATCGTCCAAGAGTCCCCTAGTTAACCTACATAGTCCAAGTTCCCGTTAGGTAACCTAGATAGTCCAAGTGCCCGCAAGGTAACCTACATAATCCAAGTGCCCGCTAGGTAACCTAGATATTCCAAGTTCCTGTTAGCTAACCTAGATAGTCCAAGTGCCTGCTAGGTAACCTACATAGTCCAAGTGCCCATTCCTTAACCTAGATAGTCCAAGTGCCCGCTAGGTAACCTAGACTGTCCAAATGCCCTCTAGATTACCTACATAGTCCAAGTGCACGTTCGTTAACCTAGATCATCCAAGTGCCCGCAAGGTAACCTACATAGTCCAAGGGCCCGCTAGGTAACCTACATATTCCAAGTGCCCACTAAGGAACCTAGATAGTCCAAGTGCCCGATAGGTAACCTATATAGTCCAAGTTCCCGCTAGGTAACCTAGATAGTCCAAGTGCCCGTTACCTAACCTACATAGTCCAAGTGCCCGCTAGGTAACCAATATAATCCACATGCCCGCTAGGGGCCCTAATAGTCCACATGTCCGCTAGTTAACCTAGATAGTCCAAGTGCCCGCTAGTTAACCTAGATAGAACAAGTGCCCGCTAGGGAACCTATCTAGTCCAAGTACCCGCTAGGAAACGTACATACTCCAAGTGCCCACTAGGTAACGTACATAGTCTAAGTGCCCGCTAGGTAACGTAGATAGTCCAAGGGCCTGCTTGGGAACGTACATAGTCCAAGTGCCTGCTAGGTAACCTAGATAGTCCATGTGCCCACTAGTTAACCTACATAGTCCAGGTTCCCCCTAGGTAACCTAGATAGTCCAAGGGCCCGCTAGGTAACCTACATTGTCCTAGTGCCCCCTAGTTAACATACATTCTCCAAGTGCCCGATAGGGAACCTACATAGTCCAAGTGCCCGATAGGGAACCTACATAGTCCAAGTGCCCGCTAGGTTACCTGCATATTCCAAGTGCCCGTTAGTTAACCTAGATAATCCAAGTGCCCACTAGGTAACCTACATAGTCCAAGTGCCCGCTAGGTAACCTATATAGCCCAAGTGCCCGCTAGTTAACCAATATAGTCCAAGGGCTCACTTGTTCACTTTGATAGTTCAAGTGCCCGCTAGTTAACCTAGATCGTCCAAGTGCCCGCTAGTTAACCTAGATTGTCCAAGTTCCCGCTAGTTAACCTACATAGTCCAAGGGCCCACTAGTTAACCTAGATAGTCCAAGTGTCCTTTAGTTAACCTACATAGTCCAAGTGCCCGCTAGTTAACCTATATACCAAGTGCCCGTTACGTAACCTAGATATTCCAAGGGCACTCTAGTTAACCTATATCGTCCAACTGCCCGCTAGGCAACCTAGATAGTCCAAGTGCCCGCTAAGGAACCTACATAGTCCAAGTGCACGCTAGTTAACCTAGATAGTCCAAGTGCCCGCTAGTTAACCTACATAGTCCAAGTTCCCGCTAGGTAACCTAGATACTGCAAGTGCCCGCTTGTTAACCTAGATAGTTCATGTACCCGCTAGGCAACCTAGATTGTCCAAGGGCCCCCTAGTTAGCCTACATAGTCCAAGTGCCCGGTAGTTGATCTAGATAGTCCAAGGGCCCGCTACTTAAGGTAGATAGTACAAGTGCCACTAGTTAATCTACATAGTCCAAGTGCCCGCTAGGGAACCTACATAGTCCAAGTGCCCGTTAGGTAACCTAGATAGTCAAAATGCCAGCTAGGGAACCCACATAGTCCAAGTGCCCGCTAGGGAACCTACATAGTCCAAGTACCCGCTAGGTAACGTACATAGTCCAAGTGCCCGCTAGGTAACGTAGATAGTTCAAGTGCCCGCTAGTTAACCTACATAGTCCAAGTGCCTGCTAGGTAACCTAGATAGTCCAAGTGCCCACTAGTTAACCTACATAGTCCAGGTTCCCCCTAAGTAACCTAGATAGCCCAAGGGCCCGCTAGTTGACCTACATAGTCCAAGTGCCCGCTAGTTAACCTAGATAGTCCAACTGACTGCTAGGTAACCTACATAGTGCAAGTGTCCGCTAGTTAACCTAAGAAGTCCAAGGGCCCGCTAGTTAACATACATAGTCCAAGTGCCCGGTAGTTAACTAACAGAGTTCAAGTGTCCGTAGGGAACATTCATAGTCCAAGTGCCCCCTAGGGAACCTACATAGTCCAAGTGCCCACTAGGGAACCTACGTAGTCCAAGTGCCCGCTAGGGAATCTACATAGTCCAAGGGCCCGCTGGTTAATGTAGATAGTCCAAGTGCTGCTAGTTAATCTATGTAGTCCAAGTGCCCGCTAGGGATTCTACATAGTCGAAGGGCCCGCTAGTTAACGTAGATATTCCAAGTGCCGCTAGTTAATCTACATAGTCCAAGGGCCCGTTAGTTAACCTACATAGTCCAAATACCCGCTAGTTAAACTACATCGTCCAAGGGCCCGCTAGTTAACCTAGATAGTCCAAGTGCCCACAGTTAACCTACATAATCCAAGTGCTTGCTAGGTAACCTAGACAGTTCAAGTGACCACTAGGTTACCTACATAGTCCAAGTGCCCGCTAGTTATCCTAGATAGTCCAAGTGCTCACTAGTCAACCTAGATAGTCCAAGTGCCCGCTAGTTAACCTAGATAGACCAAGTGCCTGCTAGGGAACCTACCTAGTCCAAGTGCCCCATAGGGAACCTACATAGTCCAAGTGCCCGCTAGTTAACATAGATAGTCCAAGTACCCGCTAGGAAACGTACATAGTCCAAGTGCCCGCTAGTTAACGGACATAGTCCAAGTGCCCGCTAGGTAAGGTAGATAGTCCAAGTGCCCGCTAGGGAACGTACATAGTCCAAGTGCCTGCTATGTAACCTAGATAGTCCAAGTACCCGCTAGTTAACCTATATAGTCAAAGTTCCCCCTAGGTAACATAGATCGTCCAAGTGCCCGCTAGTTAACCTAAATAGTCAATGGGCCCGCTAGTTAACCTACATAGTGCAAGAGCCCGCTAGTTAACCTAGATCATCCAAGTACCTGCTAGTTAACCTAGATCGTCCAAGTGTCCGCTATTTAACCTATATAGTCCAAGTGCCCCCTAGGGAACCTACATAGTCCAAGTGCCTGCTAGGGAACCTACATAGTCGAAGTGCCCGCTCTGGAACATACATAGTCCAAGTGCCCGCTAGGCAATATACATAGTCCAAGGGCCCGCTAGTTAACGTAGATAGTCCAAGTGCCGCTAGTTAATCTACATAGTCCAAAGGCTCGCTAGTTAACCTACATAGTCCAAGTACCCGCTAGTTTACCTAGATCTTCCAAGTGCACGCTAGTAAACCTACATAGTCCAAGGGCCCGCTAGTTAACCTACATAGTCCAAGGGCCCGCTAGTTAACCTACATCGTCCAAGGGCCCGCTAGTTAACCTAGATAGTCCAAGTGCCCGCTAGTTAACCTACATAGTCCAAGGGCCCGCTAGGTAACCTAGATAGTCCAAGTGTCCGCTAGATAACCTAGAGTCCAAGTGCTCGCTAGTTAACCTACATAGTCCAAGTGCCCGCTATGTAACCTAGATAGTCAAAGTGCCCGTTAGGTAACGTAGATAGTCCAAGTGCCTGCTAGGTAACTTACATTGTCCAAGTTCCCGCTAGGTAACCTAGATAGTCCAAGTGCCCGTTACCTAACCTAGATAGTCCAAGTGCCCGCTAGGCCACCTACATTGTCCAAGAGCCCGTTCGTTAACCTAGAAGTCCAAGTGCCCGCTAGGTAACCTAGACAGTCCACGTGCCCGTTAGGTTACCTGCATATTCCAAGTGCCCATTCGTTAACCTAGAGAGTCCAATTGCCCACTAGGTAACCTACATAGTCCAAGTGCCCGCTAGGTAACCTATATTCTCCAAGTTCCCGATAGGGAACCTACATAGTCCAAGTGCCCGCAAGGTTACCTACATAGTCCAAATGCCCTTTAGTTAACCTACATAGTCCAAGTGGCCGATAGGGAACCTATATAATCCAAGTGCCCGCTAGGGAACCTATAGAGTCCAAGTGCCCGGTAGGTAACCTAGATAGTCCAAATGCCCGCCAGGAAACCCACATAGTCCAAGTGCCAGCTAGGGAACTTACATAATCCAAGTGCCCGATAGGGAACCTACATATTCCAAGTGCCTGTTAGGGAACTTAGATAGTCCAAAGGCCCGTAGGGAACATATATAGTCCAAGTGCCAGCTAGGGAACCTACATAGTCAAAGTGCCCGCAAGGGAACCTGCATTGTCCAAATGCCCGCTAGTTAATCTACATAGTCCAGAATCTGCTAGTTTACCTAGATAGTCCAAGTGCCCGCAAGGTAACCTACATAGTCCAAAGGCCCGCTAGGTAACCTACATACTCCAAGTACCCGCTATGTAACCGAGATAGTCCAAGTGCCCGTTAGGTAACCTAGATAGTCCAAGTTCCCCCTAGGTAACCTACATTGTCCAAGTTCCCGCTAAGTAACCTAGATAGTCCAAATGCCCGTTACCTAACCTAGATAGCCCAAGTGCCCGTTCGTTAACCTAGATAGTCAAAGTGCCCGCTATGTAACCTAGACTGTCCAAGTGCCCGCTAGGTTACCTACATAGTCCAAGTGCCCGTTAATAGCATAGATAGTCCAAGTGCCCGCTACCTAACCTACATAGTCCAAGTGCCCGTTCGTTAACCTAGAAGTCCATGTGCCCGCTAGGTAACCTAGACTGTCCAAGTGCCCGCTAGGTTACCTACATAGTCCAAGTGCCCGTTAATAGCATAGATAGTCCAAGTGCCCGCTAGGTAACCTACATAGTCCAAGGGCCCGCAAGGTAACATTTAGAGTCCAAGTGCCCGCTAGGTAACCTAGATAGTCCAAGTGCCCGTTAGGTAACCTAGATAGTCCAAGTGCCCGCTAGTTAACCTACATAGTCAAAGTGCCCGCTAGGTAACCTAGACAGTCCAAGTTCCCACTAGGTATCCTGCATAGTCCAAGTGCCCGTTAGGTAACCTAGATAGTCCAAGTGCCCGCTAGGTAACCTAGATAGTCCAAGTGCCCGTATGTTAACCTAGATAGTCCAAGTGCCCGCTAAGTACCGTAGACAGTCCAAGTGCCTGCTAGGTAACCTACATAGTCCAAGTGCCCGTTCATTAACCTATATAGTCCAAGGGCCCACTAGGTATCCTGCATAGTCCAAGTGCCCGTTAGGTAACCTAGATAGTCCAAGTGCCCGCTAGGTAACCTACATAGTCCAAGTGCCCGCTAGGTAACCTAGATAGTCCATGTGCCAGTACGTTAACCTAGATAGTCCAAGTGCCCGTTAGTTATCCTAGATAGTCAAAGTGCCCACTAGGGGACGTACATAGTCCAAGTGCCTGCTAGGTAACCTAGATAGTCTAAGTGCTCAGTAGTTAACCTACATAGTCCAAGGGTCCACAAGTTAACCTACATAGTCCAAGTGCGCAATAGGGAACCTACATAGTCCAAGCGCCCGCTAAGGGACTTACATAGTCTAAGTGCCCACTAGGGAACCTACATAGTCCAAGTGCCCGTTAGGGAACCTAGATAGTCCAAGTGCCAGCTAGGGAACCTGCATCATCCAAGTGCCCGCTAGTTAATCTAGACAGTCCAAGTGCCCGCTAGTTATCCTACATAGTCCAAGGTCCTATACTTAACCTAGATAGTCCAAGTGCCCTCTAGTTAACCTAGATATTCCAAGTGCCCGCTAGGGTACGTATATAGTCCAAGTGCCCGTTTGTTATCCTAGATAGTCAAAGTGCCCACTAGGTAACCTAGACAGTCCAAGTTCCCGCTAGGTTACCTACATAGTCTAAGTGACCGCTGGTTAACCTGATAGTTCAAGGGCCTGCTAGTTAACCTACATAGTCCAAGTGCCCGCTAGTTAACGTACATAGCCCAGGGCCTGCTAGTTAACCTAGATCGTCCAAGTGCCCGCTAGTTAACCTAGATAGTCCAAGTGCCCGATAGGGAACCTACATAGTCCAAGTGCCCGCTGAGGAACACACATAGTCCAAGTGCCCGATAGGGAACCTACATATTCCAAGTGCCTGTTAGGGAACTTAGATAGTCCAAGTGCCCGTAGGGAACATATATAGTCCAAGTGCCCGCTAGGGAACCTACATAGTCAAAGTGCCCACTAGGGAACCTGCATTGTCCAAGTGCCCGCTAGTTAACCTACCTAGTCCAGAACCCGCTAGTTTACCTAGATTGTCCAAGTGCCCGCTAGATAACCTATATAGTCCAAGGGCCCGCTAGTTAACCTAGATATTCCAAGTGCCCGCTAGTTAACCTAGATCGTCCAAGAGTCCCCTAGTTAACCTACATAGTCCAAGTTCCCGTTAGGTAACCTAGATAGTCCAAGTGCCCGCAAGGTAACCTACATAATCCAAGTGCCCGCTAGGTAACCTAGATATTCCAAGTTCCTGTTAGCTAACCTAGATAGTCCAAGTGCCTGCTAGGTAACCTACATAGTCCAAGTGCCCATTCCTTAACCTAGATAGTCCAAGTGCCCGCTAGGTAACCTAGACTGTCCAAATGCCCTCTAGATTACCTACATAGTCCAAGTGCACGTTCGTTAACCTAGATCATCCAAGTGCCCGCAAGGTAACCTACATAGTCCAAGGGCCCGCTAGGTAACCTACATATTCCAAGTGCCCACTAAGGAACCTAGATAGTCCAAGTGCCCGATAGGTAACCTATATAGTCCAAGTTCCCGCTAGGTAACCTAGATAGTCCAAGTGCCCGTTACCTAACCTACATAGTCCAAGTGCCCGCTAGGTAACCAATATAATCCACATGCCCGCTAGGGGCCCTAATAGTCCACATGTCCGCTAGTTAACCTAGATAGTCCAAGTGCCCGCTAGTTAACCTAGATAGAACAAGTGCCCGCTAGGGAACCTATCTAGTCCAAGTACCCGCTAGGAAACGTATATACTCCAAGTGCCCACTAGGTAACGTACATAGTCTAAGTGCCCGCTAGGTAACGTAGATAGTCCAAGGGCCTGCTTGGGAACGTACATAGTCCAAGTGCCTGCTAGGTAACCTAGATAGTCCATGTGCCCACTAGTTAACCTACATAGTCCAGGTTCCCCCTAGGTAACCTAGATAGTCCAAGGGCCCGCTAGGTAACCTACATTGTCCTAGTGCCCCCTAGTTAACATACATTCTCCAAGTGCCCGATAGGGAACCTACATAGTCCAAGTGCCCGATAGGGAACCTACATAGTCCAAGTGCCCGCTAGGTTACCTGCATATTCCAAGTGCCCGTTAGTTAACCTAGATAATCCAAGTGCCCACTAGGTAACCTACATAGTCCAAGTGCCCGCTAGGTAACCTATATAGCCCAAGTGCCCGCTAGTTAACCAATATAGTCCAAGGGCTCACTTGTTCACTTTGATAGTTCAAGTGCCCGCTAGTTAACCTAGATCGTCCAAGTGCCCGCTAGTTAACCTAGATTGTCCAAGTTCCCGCTAGTTAACCTACATAGTCCAAGGGCCCACTAGTTAACCTAGATAGTCCAAGTGTCCTTTAGTTAACCTACATAGTCCAAGTGCCCGCTAGTTAACCTATATACCAAGTGCCCGTTACGTAACCTAGATATTCCAAGGGCACTCTAGTTAACCTATATCGTCCAACTGCCCGCTAGGCAACCTAGATAGTCCAAGTGCCCGCTAAGGAACCTACATAGTCCAAGTGCACGCTAGTTAACCTAGATAGTCCAAGTGCCCGCTAGTTAACCTACATAGTCCAAGTTCCCGCTAGGTAACCTAGATACTGCAAGTGCCCGCTTGTTAACCTAGATAGTTCATGTACCCGCTAGGCAACCTAGATTGTCCAAGGGCCCCCTAGTTAGCCTACATAGTCCAAGTGCCCGGTAGTTCATCTAGATAGTCCAAGGGCCCGCTACTTAAGGTAGATAGTACAAGTGCCACTAGTTAATCTACATAGTCCAAGTGCCCGCTAGTTAACCTACATAGTCCAAGTGCCCGCTAGGGAACCTACATAGTCCAAGTGCCCGTTAGGTAACCTAGATAGTCAAAATGCCAGCTAGGGAACCCACATAGTCCAAGTGCCCGCTAGGGAACCTACATAGTCCAAGTACCCGCTAGGTAACGTACATAGTCCAAGTGCCCGCTAGGTAACGTAGATAGTTCAAGTGCCCGCTAGTTAACCTACATAGTCCAAGTGCCTGCTAGGTAACCTAGATAGTCCAAGTGCCCACTAGTTAACCTACATAGTCCAGGTTCCCCCTAAGTAACCTAGATAGCCCAAGGGCCCGCTAGTTGACCTACATAGTCCAAGTGCCCGCTAGTTAACCTAGATAGTCCAACTGACTGCTAGGTAACCTACATAGTGCAAGTGTCCGCTAGTTAACCTAAGAAGTCCAAGGGCCCGCTAGTTAACATACATAGTCCAAGTGCCCGGTAGTTAACTAACAGAGTTCAAGTGTCCGTAGGGAACATTCATAGTCCAAGTGCCCCCTAGGGAACCTACATAGTCCAAGTGCCCACTAGGGAACCTACGTAGTCCAAGTGCCCGCTAGGGAATCTACATAGTCCAAGGGCCCGCTGGTTAATGTAGATAGTCCAAGTGCTGCTAGTTAATCTATGTAGTCCAAGTGCCCGCTAGGGATTCTACATAGTCGAAGGGCCCGCTAGTTAACGTAGATATTCCAAGTGCCGCTAGTTAATCTACATAGTCCAAGGGCCCGTTAGTTAACCTACATAGTCCAAATACCCGCTAGTTAAACTACATCGTCCAAGGGCCCGCTAGTTAACCTAGATAGTCCAAGTGCCCACAGTTAACCTACATAATCCAAGGGCTTGCTAGGTAACCTAGACAGTTCAAGTGACCACTAGGTTACCTACATAGTCCAAGTGCCCGCTAGTTATCCTAGATAGTCCAAGTGCTCACTAGTCAACCTAGATAGTCCAAGTGCCCGCTAGTTAACCTAGATAGACCAAGTGCCTGCTAGGGAACCTACCTAGTCCAAGTGCCCCATAGGGAACCTACATAGTCCAAGTGCCCGCTAGTTAACATAGATAGTCCAAGTACCCGCTAGGAAACGTACATAGTCCAAGTGCCCGCTAGTTAACGGACATAGTCCAAGTGCCCGCTAGGTAAGGTAGATAGTCCAAGTGCCCGCTAGGGAACGTACATAGTCCAAGTGCCTGCTATGTAACCTAGATAGTCCAAGTACCCGCTAGTTAACCTATATAGTCAAAGTTCCCCCTAGGTAACATAGATCGTCCAAGTGCCCGCTAGTTAACCTAAATAGTCAATGGGCCCGCTAGTTAACCTACATAGTGCAAGAGCCCGCTAGTTAACCTAGATCATCCAAGTACCTGCTAGTTAACCTAGATCGTCCAAGTGTCCGCTATTTAACCTATATAGTCCAAGTGCCCCCTAGGGAACCTACATAGTCCAAGTGCCTGCTAGGGAACCTACATAGTCCAAGTACCCGCTAGTTTACCTAGATCTTCCAAGTGCACGCTAGTAAACCTACATAGTCCAAGGGCCCGCTAGTTAACCTACATAGTCCAAGGGCCCGCTAGTTAACCTACATCGTCCAAGGGCCCGCTAGTTAACCTAGATAGTCCAAGTGCCCGCTAGTTAACCTACATAGTCCAAGGGCCCGCTAGGTAACCTAGATAGTCCAAGTGTCCGCTAGATAACCTAGAGTCCAAGTGCTCGCTAGTTAACCTACATAGTCCAAGTGCCCGCTATGTAACCTAGATAGTCAAAGTGCCCGTTAGGTAACGTAGATAGTCCAAGTGCCTGCTAGGTAACTTACATTGTCCAAGTTCCCGCTAGGTAACCTAGATAGTCCAAGTGCCCGTTACCTAACCTAGATAGTCCAAGTGCCCGCTAGGCCACCTACATTGTCCAAGAGCCCGTTCGTTAACCTAGAAGTCCAAGTGCCCGCTAGGTAACCTAGACAGTCCACGTGCCCGTTAGGTTACCTGCATATTCCAAGTGCCCATTCGTTAACCTAGAGAGTCCAATTGCCCACTAGGTAACCTACATAGTCCAAGTGCCCGCTAGGTAACCTATATAGTCCAAGGGCCCGCTAGGTAACCTAGATAGTCCAAGGGCCCGCAAGTTAACCTACATAGTCAAAGGGCTCACATGTTCACTTTGATAGTCCAAGTGCCCGCTAGTTAACATAGATCTTCCAAGTGCCCTCTAGTTAACCTAGATTGTCCAATTGCCCGCTAGTTAACCTACATATTCCAAGGGCCCACTAGTTAACCTATATACCAAGTGCCCGCTACTTAACCTAGATATTCCAAGGGCACGCTAGTTAACCTATATCGTCCAAGTGCCCGCGAGGCAACCTAGATAGTCCAAGTGCGCGCTAAGGAACCTACATAGTCCAAGTGCATGCTAGTTTTCCGAGATAGTCCAAGTGCCCGTTAGTTAACCTAGATAGTCCAAGTGCCTGCTAGGTAACCTACGTAGTGCAAGTGTCCGCTAGTTAACCTACATATTCCAAGTGCCCGCTAGTTAACAGAGATAGCCCAATTGCCCGCTAGTTAACCTACATAATCTAAGTGCCCGTTGGCTAACCTATATAGTCCAAGGGCCCGCTAGTTGACTTACATAGTCAAAGTGCCAGCTAGGTAACCTAGATAGTACAAGTGCCTGATAGCTAACCTAGATAGTCCAAGTGGCGGCTAGGTAACCTACATAGTCCAAGTGCCCGTTCGTTAACCTAGATAATCCAAGTGCCCATTCGTTAACCGAGATAATCCAAGTGCCCACTAGGTAACCTAGACAGTCCAAGTGCCCGCTAGTTAACCTACATAGTCCAAGTGCCCTTTAGTTAACCTAGACAGTCCAAATGCCTGCTAGGTAACCTAGACTCTCCAAGTGCCCGCTAGGTAACCTACATAGTCCAAGTGCCCGCTAGTTAACCTAGCTAGTCCAAGTGCCCGCTAGGGAATCTACATAGTCCAAGGGCCTGCTAGTTAATGTAGATAGTCCAAGTGCCGCTAGTTAATCTACATAGTCCAAGTGCCCGCTAGTTAACCTACATAGTCCAAGTGCCCGAGAGGTAACCTAAACATTTCAAGTGACCACTAGGTTACCTACATAGTCCAAGTGCCCGTTCGTAAACCTACATATTCCAAGTGCCCGCTGGGTAACCTAGATAGTCCAACATCACGGTAGGTAACCTACATACTCCAAGTACCCGCTAGGTAACGTAGATAGTTCAAGTGCCTGCCAGGTAGCCTAGATAGTCCAAGTGCCCGCTAGGTAACCTATATAGTCCAAGTGCCCGCTAGGTAACCTAGATAGTCCAAGGGCCCGCTAGTTAACCTACATAGTCCAAGGGCTCACTTGTTCACTTTGATAGTCCAAGTGCCCGCTAGTTAACCTAGATCTTCCAAGTGCCCGCTAGTTAACCTAGATTGTCCAGGTGCCCGCTAGTTAACCTACATAGTCCAAGGGCCCACTAGTTAACCTAGATAGTCCACATGTCCTCTAGTTAACCTACATAGTCCAAGTGCCCGCTAGTTAACCTATATACCAAGTGCCCGCTACGTAACCTAGATATTCCAAGGGCACGCTAGTTAACCTACATTGTCCAAGTGCCCGCTGGGCAACCTACAAAATCTAAGTGCCCGCTAGGTTATCTATATAGTCCAAATGCCCGCTAGGGAACCTACATAGTCCAAGTGCCCGATAGGTAACCTAGATAATCCAAGTGCCCGCTAGTTAACCTATATCGTCCAAGTGCCCGCTAGTTAACCTAGATCGTCCAAGTGCCCGCTAGTTAACCTAGATCGTCCAATTGCCCGCTACTTAACCTACATAGTCAATGGACCCGCAAGTTAACCGACATAGTGCAAGAGCCCGCTAGCTAACCTAGATAATCCAAGTGCCCGCTAGTTAACCTATATCGTCCAAGTGCCCGCTAGTTACCTAGATCGTCCAAGTGCCCGCTAGTTAACCTACATAGTCAATGGGCCCGCTAGTTAACCTACATAGTGCAAGTGTCCGCGAGTTAACCTACATAATCCAAGTGCCCGATAGTGAACCTACATAATCCAAGTGCCCGCTAGGCAACCTACATAGTCCAAATGCCCGTTCGTTAACCTAGATTGTCAAAGTGCCTGCTAGGTAACCTAGATAGTCCAAGTGTCTGCTAGGTAACCTACATAGTCCAAGTGCCCGCTAGGTAACCTAAATAGTCCAAATGCCCGCTAGGGAAACTACATAGTCCAAGTGCCAGCTAGTTAACCTAGATAGTCCAAGTGCCCGTTCGTTAACCTACATAGTCCAAGTGCCCGCTAGGTAACCAATATAGTCCAAATGCCCGCTAGGGGCCCTAATAATCCAAATGCCCGCTAGATAACCTAGATAGTGCAAGTGCTCACTAGTTAACCTAGATAGTCCAAGTGCCTGCTAGGTAACGTACATAGTGCAAGTGTCCGCTAGTAAACCTACATATTCCAAGTGCCCGCTAGTTAACCTACATAATCTAAGTGCCCGTTAGCTAACCTAGATAGTCCAAGTGGCGGCTAGGTAACCTACATAGTCCACGTGCCCGTTCGTTAACCTAGATAATCCAAGTGCCCATTCGTTAACCGAGATAATCCAAGTGCCCACTAGGTAACCTAGACAGTCCAAGTGCCCGCTAGTTAACCTACATAGTCCAAGTGCCCATTAGTTAACCTAGATAGTAAAAGTGCCTGCTAGGTAACCTAGATAGTCCAAGTGCCCGCTAGGTAACCTACATAGTCCAAGTGCCCGCTAGGTAACCTAAATAGTCCAAATGCCCGCTAGGGAATCTACATAGTCCAAGGGCCCGCTAGTTAATGTAGATAATCCAAGTGCCGCTAGTTAATCTACATAGTCCAAGTGCCCGCCAGTTAACCTACATAGTCCAAGTGCCCGCAAGGTAACCTAGACATTTCAAGTGACCACTAGGTTACCTACATAGTCCAAGTGCCCGTTCATTAACCTACATAGACCAAGTGCCCGCTAGGTAACCAATATAGTCCAAATGCCCGCTAGGGGCCCTAATAGTCCAAATGCCCGCTAGTTAACCTAGATAGTCCAAGTGCCCGCTAGTTAACCTAGATAGACCAAGTGCCCGCTAGGGAACCTATCTAGTCCAAGTACCCGCTAGGAAACGTACATAGTCCAAGTGCCCGCTAGGTAACATACATAGTCTAAGTGCCCGTTAGGTAACCTAGATAGTCCAAGGGCCTGCTAGGGAACGTACATAGTCCAAATGCCTGCTAGGTAACCTAGATAGTCCAAGTGCCCACTAGTTAACCTACATAGTCTAGGTTCCCCCTAGGTAACCTAGATAGTCCAAGGGCCCGCTAGGTAACCTACATTGTCCTAGTGCCCCCTAGTTAACCTACATTGTCCAAGTGCCCGATAGGGAACCTACATCGTCCAAGTGCCCGCTAGGTAACCTACATGGTCCAAATGCCCGCTAGTTAACCTACATAGTCCATGTGCCCGATAGGGAACCTACATAATCCAAGTGCCCGCTAGGGAACCTATATAGTCCAAGTGCCCGTTAGGTAACCTATATAGTCCAAATGCCCGCTAGGGAACCCACATAGTCCAAGTGCCCGATAGGGAACCTACATAGTCCAAGGGCCCGCTAGGGAACCTACATAGTCCTAGTGCCCGTTAGTTAACCTAGATAGTCCAAGTGCCCGCTAGGTAACCTAGATAGTCCAACAGCCCGGTAGGTAACCTACATACTCCAAGTACCCGCTAGGTAACGTAGATTGTTCAAGTGCCTGCCAGGTAACCTATATAGTCCAAGTGCCCGCTAGGTAACGTAGATTGTTCAAGTGCCTGCCAGGTAACCTATATAGTCCAAGTGCCCGCTAGGTAACCTAGATAGTCCAAGGGCCCGCTAGTTAACCTACATAGTCCAAGGGCTTACTTGTTCACTTTGATAGTCCAAGTGCCCGCTAGTTATCCTAGATCTTTCAAGTGCCCGCTAGTTAACCTAGATCGTCCAAGTGCCCGCTAGTTAACCTACATAGTCCAAGGGCCCACTAGTTAACCTAGATAGTCCACGTGTCCTCTAGTTAACCTACATAGTCCAAGTGCCCGCTAGTTAACCTATATACCAAGTGCCCGCTACGTAACCTAGATATTCCAAGGGCACGCTAGTTAACCTATATCGTCCAAGTGCCCGCTAGGCAACCTTGATAGTCCAAGTGCCCGCTAAGGAACCTACATAGTCCAAGTGCACGGTAGTTATCCTAGATAGTCCAAGTGCCCGCTAGTTAACCTAGATAGTCCAAGTGCCCGCTAGGGAACGTACATAGTCCAAGTGCCCGCTAGGTAACCTAGATACTGCAAGTGCCCGCTAGTTAACCTAGATAGTTCAAGAACCCCCTAGGTAACCTAGATCGTCCAAGGGCCCCCTAGTTAGCCTACATATTCCAAGTGCCCGCTAGGTAACCTAGATAGTCCAAGTGCCCGTTCGGTAACCTAGATAGTCCAAGTGCCCTTTAGGGAACCTAGATAGTCCAAGGGCCCGCTAGTAAACCTCCATAGTCCATGGGCCCGATAGTTGATCTTCATAGTGCAAGTGTCCGGTACTTTACCTACATATTCCAAGTGCCCGCTAGTTAACCTACCTAATCTAAGTTCCCGTTGGCTAACCTAGATAGTCCAAGGGCGCGCTAGTTGACCTACATAGTCCAAGTGCCCGCTAGTTAACCTAGCTAGTCCAAGTGCCCGCTAGGTAACCTAAATAGTCCAAATGCCCGCTAGGGAATCTACATAGTCCAAGGGCCTGCTAGTTAATGTAGATAGTCCAAGTGCCGCTAGTTAATCTACATAGTCCAAGTGCCCGAGAGGTAACCTAAACATTTCAAGTGACCACTAGGTTACCTACATAGTCCAAGTGCCCGTTCGTTAACCTACATATTCCAAGTGCCCGCTAGGTAACCTAGATAGTCCAACATCCCGGTAGGTAACCTATATACTCCAAGTACCCGCTAGGTAACGTAGATAGTTCAAGTGCCTGTCAGGTAGCCTAATAGTCCAAGTGCCCGCTAGGTAACCTATATAGTCCAAGTGCCCGCTAGGTAACCTAGATAGTCCAAGGGTCCGCTAGTTAACCTACATAGTCCAAGGGCTCACTTGTTCACTTTGATAGTTCAAGTGCCCGCTAGTTAACCTAGATCTTCCAAGTGCCCGCTAGTTAACCTAGATTGTCCAGGTGCCCGCTAGTTAACCTACATAGTCCAAGGGCCCACTAGTTAACCTAGATAGTCCACGTTTCCTCTAGTTAACCTACATAGTGCAAGTGCCCGCTAGTTAACCTATATACCAAGTGCCTGCTACGTAACCTAGATATTCCAAGGGCACGCTAGTTAACCTATATCGTCCAAGTGCCCGCTAGGCAACCTACAAAGTCTAAGTGCCCGCTAGGTTATCTATATAGTCCAAATGCCCGCTAGGGAACCTACATAGTCCATGTGCCCGGTAGGTAACCTAGATAATCCAAGTGCCCGCTAGTTAACCTATATCGTCCAAGTGCCCGCTAGTTAACCTAGATCGTCCAAGTGCCCGCTAGTTAACCTAGATCGTCCAAGTGCCCGCTACTTAACCTACATAGTCAATGGACCCGCAAGTTAACCGACATAGTGCAAGAGCCCGCTAGCTAACCTAGATAATCCAAGTGCCCGCTAGTTAACCTATATCGTCCAAGTGCCCGCTAGTTACCTAGATCGTCCAAGTGCCCGCTAGTTAACCTACATAGTCAATGGGCCCGCTAGTTAACCTACATAGTGCAAGTGTCCGCGAGTCAACCTACATAGTCAAAGTGCCCGATAGTGAACCTACATAATCCAAGTGCCCGCTAGGCAACCTACATAGTCCAAATGCCCGTTCGTTAACCTAGATTGTCAAAGTGCCTGCTAGGTAACCTAGATAGTCCAAGTGTCTGCTAGGTAACCTACATAGTCCAAGTGCCCGCTAGGTAACCTAAATAGTCCAAATGCCCGCTAGGGAAACTACATAGTCCAAGTGCCAGCTAGTTAACCTAGATAGTCCAAGTGCCCGTTCGTTAACCTACATAGTCCAAGTGCCCGCTAGGTAACCAATATAGTCCAAATGCCCACTAGGGGCCCTAATAGTCCAAATGCCCGCTAGATAACCTAGATAGTGCAAGTGCTCGCTAGTTAACCTAGATAGTCCAAGTGCCTGCTAGGTAACGTACATAGTGCAAGTGTCCGCTAGTTAACCTACATATCCCAAGTGCCCGCTAGTTAACCTACATAATCTAAGTGCCCGTTGGCTAACCTAGATAGTCCAAGGGCCCGCTAGTTGACTTACATAGTCAAAGTGCCAGCTAGGTAACCTAGATAGTACAAGTGCCTGTTAGCTAACCTAGATAGTCCAAGTGGCGGCTAGGTAACCTACATAGTCCAAGTGCCCGTTCGTTAACCTAGATAATCCAAGTGCCCATTCGTTAACCGAGATAATCCAAGTGCCCACTAGGTAACCTAGACAGTCCAAGTGCCCGCTAGTTAACCTACATAGTCCAAGTGCCCTTTAGTTAACCTAGATACTGCAAGTGCCCGCTTGTTAACCTAGATAGTTCATGTACCCGCTAGGCAACCTAGATTGTCCAAGGGCCCCCTAGTTAGCCTACATAGTCCAAGTGCCCGGTAGTTCATCTAGATAGTCCAAGGGCCCGCTACTTAAGGTAGATAGTACAAGTGCCACTAGTTAATCTACATAGTCCAAGGGCCCGCTAGTTAACCTACATAGTCCAAGTGCCCGCTAGGGAACCTACATAGTCCAAGTGCCCGTTAGGTAACCTAGATAGTCAAAATGCCAGCTAGGGAACCCACATAGTCCAAGTGCCCGCTAGGGAACCTACATAGTCCAAGTACCCGCTAGGTAACGTACATAGTCCAAGTGCCCGCTAGGTAACGTAGATAGTTCAAGTGCCCGCTAGTTAACCTACATAGTCCAAGTGCCTGCTAGGTAACCTAGATAGTCCAAGTGCCCACTAGTTAACCTACATAGTCCAGGTTCCCCCTAAGTAACCTAGATAGCCCAAGGGCCCGCTAGTTGACCTACATAGTCCAAGTGCCCGCTAGTTAACCTAGATAGTCCAACTGACTGCTAGGTAACCTACATAGTGCAAGTGTCCGCTAGTTAACCTAAGAAGTCCAAGGGCCCGCTAGTTAACATACATAGTCCAAGTGCCCGGTAGTTAACTAACAGAGTTCAAGTGTCCGTAGGGAACATTCATAGTCCAAGTGCCCCCTAGGGAACCTACATAGTCCAAGTGCCCACTAGGGAACCTACGTAGTCCAAGTGCCCGCTAGGGAATCTACATAGTCCAAGGGCCCGCTGGTTAATGTAGATAGTCCAAGTGCTGCTAGTTAATCTATGTAGTCCAAGTGCCCGCTAGGGATTCTACATAGTCGAAGGGCCCGCTAGTTAACGTAGATATTCCAAGTGCCGCTAGTTAATCTACATAGTCCAAGGGCCCGTTAGTTAACCTACATAGTCCAAATACCCGCTAGTTAAACTACATCGTCCAAGGGCCCGCTAGTTAACCTAGATAGTCCAAGTGCCCACAGTTAACCTACATAATCCAAGTGCTTGCTAGGTAACCTAGACAGTTCAAGTGACCACTAGGTTACCTACATAGTCCAAGTGCCCGCTAGTTATCCTAGATAGTCCAAGTGCTCACTAGTCAACCTAGATAGTCCAAGTGCCCGCTAGTTAACCTAGATAGACCAAGTGCCTGCTAGGGAACCTACCTAGTCCAAGTGCCCCATAGGGAACCTACATAGTCCAAGTGCCCGCTAGTTAACATAGATAGTCCAAGTACCCGCTAGGAAACGTACATAGTCCAAGTGCCCGCTAGTTAACGGACATAGTCCAAGTGCCCGCTAGGTAAGGTAGATAGTCCAAGTGCCCGCTAGGGAACGTACATAGTCCAAGTGCCTGCTATGTAACCTAGATAGTCCAAGTACCCGCTAGTTAACCTATATAGTCAAAGTTCCCCCTAGGTAACATAGATCGTCCAAGTGCCCGCTAGTTAACCTAAATAGTCAATGGGCCCGCTAGTTAACCTACATAGTGCAAGAGCCCGCTAGTTAACCTAGATCATCCAAGTACCTGCTAGTTAACCTAGATCGTCCAAGTGTCCGCTATTTAACCTATATAGTCCATGTGCCCCCTAGGGAACCTACATAGTCCAAGTGCCTGCTAGGGAACCTACATAGTCGAAGTGCCCGCTCTGGAACATACATAGTCCAAGTGCCCGCTAGGCAATATACATAGTCCAAGGGCCCGCTAGTTAACGTAGATAGTCCAAGTGCCGCTAGTTAATCTACATAGTCCAAAGGCTCGCTAGTTAACCTACATAGTCCAAGTACCCGCTAGTTTACCTAGATCTTCCAAGTGCACGCTAGTAAACCTACATAGTCCAAGGGCCCGCTAGTTAACCTACATAGTCCAAGGGCCCGCTAGTTAACCTACATCGTCCAAGGGCCCGCTAGTTAACCTAGATAGTCCAAGTGCCCGCTAGTTAACCTACATAGTCCAAGGGCCCGCTAGGTAACCTAGATAGTCCAAGTGTCCGCTAGATAACCTAGAGTCCAAGTGCTCGCTAGTTAACCTACATAGTCCAAGTGCCTGCTATGTAACCTAGATAGTCAAAGTGCCCGTTAGGTAACGTAGATAGTCCAAGTGCCTGCTAGGTAACTTACATTGTCCAAGTTCCCGCTAGGTAACCTAGATAGTCCAAGTGCCCGTTACCTAACCTAGATAGTCCAAGTGCCCGCTAGGCCACCTACATTGTCCAAGAGCCCGTTCGTTAACCTAGAAGTCCAAGTGCCCGCTAGGTAACCTAGACAGTCCACGTGCCCGTTAGGTTACCTGCATATTCCAAGTGCCCATTCGTTAACCTAGAAAGTCCAATTGCCCACTAGGTAACCTACATAGTCCAAGTGCCCGCTAGGTAACCTATATAGTCCAAGGGCCCGCTAGGTAACCTAGATAGTCCAAGGGCCCGCAAGTTAACCTACATAGTCAAAGGGCTCACATGTTCACTTTGATAGTCCAAGTGCCCGCTAGTTAACCTAGATCTTCCAAGTGCCCTCTAGTTAACCTAGATTGTCCAAGTGCCCGCTAGTTAACCTACATATTCCAAGGGCCCACTAGTTAACCTATATACCAAGTGCCCGCTACTTAACCTAGATATTCCAAGGGCACGCTAGTTAACCTATATCGTCCAAGTGCCCGCGAGGCAACCTAGATAGTCCAAGTGCCCGCTAAGGAACCTACATAGTCCAAGTGCATGCTAGTTTTCCGAGATAGTCCAAGTGCCCGTTAGTTAACCTAGATAGTCCAAGTGCCTGCTAGGTAACCTACGTAGTGCAAGTGTCCGCTAGTTAACCTACATATTCCAAGTGCCCGCTAGTTAACAGAGATAGCCCAATTGCCCGCTAGTTAACCTACATAATCTAAGTGCCCGTTGGCTAACCTATATAGTCCAAGGGCCCGCTAGTTGACTTACATAGTCAAAGTGCCAGCTAGGTAACCTAGATAGTACAAGTGCCTGATAGCTAACCTAGATAGTCCAAGTGGCGGCTAGGTAACCTACATAGTCCAAGTGCCCGTTCGTTAACCTAGATAATCCAAGTGCCCATTCGTTAACCGAGATAATCCAAGTGCCCACTAGGTAACCTAGACAGTCCAAGTGCCCGCTAGTTAACCTACATAGTCCAAGTGCCCTTTAGTTAACCTAGACAGTCCAAATGCCTGCTAGGTAACCTAGACTCTCCAAGTGCCCGCTAGGTAACCTAAACATTTCAAGTGACCACTAGGTTACCTACATAGTCCAAGTGCCCGTTCGTTAACCTACATATTCCAAGTGCCCGCTGGGTAACCTAGATAGTCCAACATCACGGTAGGTAACCTACATACTCCAAGTACCCGCTAGGTAACGTAGATAGTTCAAGTGCCTGCCAGGTAGCCTAGATAGTCCAAGTGCCCGCTAGGTAACCTATATAGTCCAAGTGCCCGCTAGGTAACCTAGATAGTCCAAGGGCCCGCTAGTTAACCTACATAGTCCAAGGGCTCACTTGTTCACTTTGATAGTCCAAGTGCCCGCTAGTTAACTTAGATCTTCCAAGTGCCCGCTAGTTAACCTAGATTGTCCAGGTGCCCGCTAGTTAACCTACCTAGTCCAAGGGCCCACTAGTTAACCTAGATAGTCCACATGTCCTCTAGTTAACCTACATAGTCCAAGTGCCCGCTAGTTAACCTATATACCAAGTGCCCGCTACGTAACCTAGATATTCCAAGGGCACGCTAGTTAACCTACATTGTCCAAGTGCCCGCTAGGCAACCTACAAAGTCTAAGTGCCCGCTAGGTTATCTATATAGTCCAAATGCCCGCTAGGGAACCTACATAGTCCAAGTGCCCGGTAGGTAACCTAGATAATCCAAGTGCCCGCTAGTTAACCTATATCGTCCAAGTGCCCGCTAGTTAACCTAGATCGTCCAAGTGCCCGCTAGTTAACCTAGATCGTCCAAGTGCCCGCTACTTAACCTACATAGTCAATGGACCCGCAAGTTAACCGACATAGTGCAAGAGCCCGCTAGCTAACCTAGATAATCCAAGTGCCCGCTAGTTAACCTATATCTTCCAAGTGCCCGCTAGTTACCTAGATCGTCCAAGTGCCCGCTAGTTAACCTACATAGTCAATGGGCCCGCTAGTTAACCTACATAGTGCAAGTGTCCGCGAGTTAACCTACATAATCCAAGTGCCCGATAGTGAACCTACATAATCCAAGTGCCCGCTAGGCAACCTACATAGTCCAAATGCCCGTTCGTTAACCTAGATTGTCAAAGTGCCTGCTAGGTAACCTAGATAGTCCAAGTGTCTGCTAGGTAACCTACATAGTCCAAGTGCCCGCTAGGTAACCTAAATAGTCCAAATGCCCGCTAGGGAATCTACATAGTCCAAGGGCCCGCTAGTTAATGTCGGTAATCCAAGTGCCGCTAGTTAATCTACATAGTCCAAGTGCCCGCTAGTTAACCTACATAGTCCAAGTGCCCGCAAGGTAACCTAGACATTTCAAGTGACCACTAGGTTACCTACATAGTCCAAGTGCCCGTTCATTAACCTACATAAACCAAGTGCCCGCTAGGTAACCAATATAGTCCAAATGCCCGCTAGGGGCCCTAATAGTCCAAATGCCCGCTAGTTAACCTAGATAGTCCAAGTGCCCGCTAGTTAACCTAGATAGACCAAGTGCCCGCTAGGGAACCTATCTAGTCCAAGTACCCGCTAGGAAACGTACATAGTCCAAGTGCCCGCTAGGTAACATACATAGTCTAAGTGCCCGTTAGGTAACCTAGATAGTCCAAGGGCCTGCTAGGGAACGTACATAGTCCAAATGCCTGCTAGGTAACCTAGATAGTCCAAGTGCCCACTAGTTAACCTACATAGTCTAGGTTCCCCCTAGGTAACCTAGATAGTCCAAGGGCCCGCTAGGTAACCTACATTGTCCTAGTGCCCCCTAGTTAACCTACATTGTCCAAGTGCCCGATAGGGAACCTACATCGTCCAAGTGCCCGCTAGGTAACCTACATGGTCCAAATGCCCGCTAGTTAACCTACATAGTCCATGTGCCCGATAGGGAACCTACATAATCCAAGTGCCCGCTAGGGAACCTATATAGTCCAAGTGCCCGTTAGGTAACCTATATAGTCCAAATGCCCGCTAGGGAACCCACATAGTCCAAGTGCCCGATAGGGAACCTACATAGTCCAAGGGCCCGCTAGGGAACCTACATAGTCCTAGTGCCCGTTAGTTAACCTAGATAGTCCAAGTGCCCGCTAGGTAACCTAGATAGTCCAACAGCCCGGTAGGTAACCTACATACTCCAAGTACCCGCTAGGTAACGTAGATTGTTCAAGTGCCTGCCAGGTAACCTATATAGTCCAAGTGCCCGCTAGGTAACCTAGATAGTCCAAGGGCCCGCTAGTTAACCTACATAGTCCAAGGGCTCACTTGTTCACTTTGATAGTCCAAGTGCCCGCTAGTTATCCTAGATCTTTCAAGTGCCCGCTAGTTAACCTAGATCGTCCAAGTGCCCGCTAGTTAACCTACATAGTCCAAGGGCCCACTAGTTAACCTAGATAGTCCACGTGTCCTCTAGTTAACCTACATAGTCCAAGTGCCCGCTAGTTAACCTATATACCAAGTGCCCGCTACGTAACCTAGATATTCCAAGGGCACGCTAGTTAACCTATATCGTCCAAGTGCCCGCTAGGCAACCTTGATAGTCCAAGTGCCCGCTAAGGAACCTACATAGTCCAAGTGCACGGTAGTTATCCTAGATAGTCCAAGTGCCCGCTAGTTAACCTAGATAGTCCAAGTGCCCGCTAGGGAACGTACATAGTCCAAGTGCCCGCTAGGTAACCTAGATACTGCAAGTGCCCGCTAGTTAACCTAGATAGTTCAAGAACCCCCTAGGTAACCTAGATCGTCCAAGGGCCCCCTAGTTAGCCTACATATTCCAAGTGCCCCCTAGGTAACCTAGATAGTCCAAGTGCCCGTTCGGTAACCTAGATAGTCCAAGTGCCCTTTAGGGAACCTAGATAGTCCAAGGGCCCGCTAGTAAACCTACATAGTCCATGGGCCCGATAGTTGATCTTCATAGTGCAAGTGTCCGGTACTTTACCTACATATTCCAAGTGCCCGCTAGTTAACCTACCTAATCTAAGTTCCCGTTGGCTAACCTAGATAGTCCAAGGGCCCGCTAGTTGACCTACATAGTCCAAGTGCCCGCTAGTTAACCTAGCTAGTCCAAGTGCCCGCTAGGTAACCTAAATAGTCCAAATGCCCGCTAGGGAATCTACATAGTCCAAGGGCCTGCTAGTTAATGTAGATAGTCCAAGTGCCTCTAGTTAATCTACATAGTCCAAGTGCCCGAGAGGTAACCTAAACATTTCAAGTGACCACTAGGTTACCTACATAGTCCAAGTGCCCGTTCGTTAACCTACATATTCCAAGTGCCCGCTAGGTAACCTAGATAGTCCAACATCCCGGTAGGTAACCTATATACTCCAAGTACCCGCTAGGTAACGTAGATAGTCCAAGTGCCTGTCAGGTAGCCTAATAGTCCAAGTGCCCGCTAGGTAACCTATATAGTCCAAGTGCCCGCTAGGTAACCTAGATAGTCCAAGGGTCCGCTAGTTAACCTACATAGTCCAAGGGCTCACTTGTTCACTTTGATAGTTCAAGTGCCCGCTAGTTAACCTAGATCTTCCAAGTGCCCGCTAGTTAACCTAGATTGTCCAGGTGCCCGCTAGTTAACCTACATATTCCAAGTGCCCGCTAGTTAACAGAGATAGCCCAATTGCCCGCTAGTTAACCTACATAATCTAAGTGCCCGTTGGCTAACCTATATAGTCCAAGGGCCCGCTAGTTGACTTACATAGTCAAAGTGCCAGCTAGGTAACCTAGATAGTACAAGTGCCTGATAGCTAACCTAGATAGTCCAAGTGGCGGCTAGGTAACCTACATAGTCCAAGTGCCCGTTCGTTAACCTAGATAATCCAAGTGCCCATTCGTTAACCGAGATAATCCAAGTGCCCACTAGGTAACCTAGACAGTCCAAGTGCCCGCTAGTTAACCTACATAGTCCAAGTGCCCTTTAGTTAACCTAGACAGTCCAAATGCCTGCTAGGTAACCTAGACTCTCCAAGTGCCCGCTAGGTAACCTACATAGTCCAAGTGCCCGCTAGTTAACCTAGCTAGTCCAAGTGCCCGCTAGGGAATCTACATAGTCCAAGGGCCTGCTAGTTAATGTAGATAGTCCAAGTGCCGCTAGTTAATCTACATAGTCCAAGTGCCCGCTAGTTAACCTACATAGTCCAAGTGCCCGAGAGGTAACCTAAACATTTCAAGTGACCACTAGGTTACCTACATAGTCCAAGTGCCCGTTCATTAACCTACATATTCCAAGTGCCCGCTGGACAACCTAGATAGTCCAACATCACGGTAGGTAACCTACATACTCCAAGTACCCGCTAGGTAACGTAGATACTTCAAGTGCCTGCCAGGTAGCCTAGATAGTCCAAGTGCCCGCTAGGTAACCTATATAGTCCAAGTGCCCGCTAGGTAACCTAGATAGTCCAAGGGCCCGCTAGTTAACCTACATAGTCCAAGGGCTCACTTGTTCACTTTGATCGTCCAAGTTCCCGCTAGTTAACCTAGATCTTCCAAGTGCCCGCTAGTTAACCTAGATTGTCCAGGTGCCCGCTAGTTAACCTACATAGTCCAAGGGCCCACTAGTTAACCTAGATAGTCCACATGTCCTCTAGTTAACCTACATAGTCCAAGTGCCCGCTAGTTAACCTATATACCAAGTGCCCGCTACGTAACCTAGATATTCCAAGGGCATGCTAGTTAACCTACATTGTCCAAGTGCCCGCTAGGCAACCTACAAAGTCTAAGTGCCCACTAGGTTATCTATATAGTCCAAATGCCCGCTAGGGAACCTACATAGTCCAAGTGCCCGGTAGGTAACCTAGATAATCCAAGTGCCCGCTAGTTAACCTATATCGTCCAAGTGCCCGCTAGTTAACCTAGATCGTCCAAGTGCCCGCTAGTTAACCTAGATCGTCCAAGTGCCCGCTACTTAACCTACATAGTCAATGGACCCGCAAGTTAACCGACATAGTGCAAGAGCCCGCTAGCTAACCTAGATAATCCAAGTGCCCGCTAGTTAACCTATATCTTCCAAGTGCCCGCTAGTTACCTAGATCGTCCAAGTGCCCGCTAGTTAACCTACATAGTCAATGGGCCCGCTAGTTAACCTACATAGTGCAAGTGTCCGCGAGTTAACCTACATAATCCAAGTGCCCGATAGTGAACCTACATAATCCAAGTGCCCGCTAGGCAACCTACATAGTCCAAATGCCCGTTCGTTAACCTAGATTGTCAAAGTGCCTGCTAGGTAACCTAGATAGTCCAAGTGTCTGCTAGGTAACCTACATAGTCCAAGTGCCCGCTAGGTAACCTAAATAGTCCAAATGCCCGCTAGGGAAACTACATAGTCCAAGTGCCAGCTAGTTAACCTAGATAGTCCAAGTGCCCGTTCGTTAACCTACATAGTCCAAGTGCCCGCTAGGTAACCAATATAGTCCAAATGCCCGCTAGGGGCCCTAATAGTCCAAATGCCCGCTAGATAACCTAGATAGTGCAAGTGCTCGCTAGTTAACCTAGATAGTCCAAGTGCCTGCTAGGTAACGTACATAGTGCAAGTGTCCGCTAGTAAACCTACATATTCCAAGTGCCCGCTAGTTAACCTACATAATCTAAGTGCCCGTTGGCTAACCTAGATAGTCCAAGGGCCCGCTAGTTGACTTACATAGTCAAAGTGCCAGCTAGGTAACCTAGATAGTACAAGTGCCTGTTAGCTATCCTAGATAGTCCAAGTGGCGGCTAGGTAACCTACATAGTCCACGTGCCCATTCGTTAACCTAGATAATCCAAGTGCCCATTCGTTAACCGAGATAATCCAAGTGCCCACTAGGTAACCTAGACAGTCCAAGTGCCCGCTAGTTAACCTACATAGTCCAAGTGCCCATTAGTTAACCTAGATAGTAAAAGTGCCTGCTAGGTAACCTAGATAGTCCAAGTGCCCGCTAGGTAACCTACATAGTCCAAGTGCCCGCTAGGTAACCTAAATAGTCCAAATGCCCGCTAGGGAATCTACATAGTCCAAGGGCCCGCTAGTTAATGTAGATAATCCAAGTGCCGCTAGTTAATCTACATAGTCCAAGTGCCCGCTAGTTAACCTACATAGTCCAAGTGCCCGCAAGGTAACCTAGACATTTCAAGTGACCACTAGGTTACCTACATAGTCCAAGTGCCCGTTCATTAACCTACATAGACCAAGTGCCCGCTAGGTAACCAATATAGTCCAAATGCCCGCTAGGGGCCCTAATAGTCCAAATGCCCGCTAGTTAACCTAGATAGTCCAAGTGCCCGCTAGTTAACCTAGATAGACCAAGTGCCCGCTAGGGAACCTATCTAGTCCAAGTACCCGCTAGGAAACGTACATAGTCCAAGTGCCCGCTAGGTAACATACATAGTCTAAGTGCTCGTTAGGTAACCTAGATAGTCCAAGGGCCTGCTAGGGAACGTACATAGTCCAAATGCCTGCTAGGTAACCTAGATAGTCCAAGTGCCCACTAGTTAACCTACATAGTCTAGGTTCCCCCTAGGTAACCTAGATAGTCCAAGGGCCCGCTAGGTAACCTACATTGTCCTAGTGCCCCCTAGTTAACCTACATTGTCCAAGTGCCCGATAGGGAACCTACATCGTCCAAGTGCCCGCTAGGTAACCTACATGGTCCAAATGCCCGCTAGTTAACCTACATAGTCCATGTGCCCGATAGGGAACCTACATAATCCAAGTGCCCGCTAGGGAACCTATATAGTCCAAGTGCCCGTTAGGTAACCTATATAGTCCAAATGCCCGCTAGGGAACCCACATAGTCCAAGTGCCCGATAGGGAACCTACATAGTCCAAGGGCCCGCTAGGGAACCTACATAGTCCTAGTGCCCGTTAGTTAACCTAGATAGTCCAAGTGCCCGCTAGGTAACCTAGATAGTCCAACAGCCCGGTAGGTAACCTACATACTCCAAGTACCCGCTAGGTAACGTAGATTGTTCAAGTGCCTGCCAGGTAACCTATATAGTCTAAGTGCCCGCTAGGTAACCTAGATAGTCCAAGGGCCCGCTAGTTAACCTACATAGTCCAAGGGCTCACTTGTTCACTTTGATAGTCCAAGTGCCCGCTAGTTATCCTAGATCTTTCAAGTGCCCGCTAGTTAACCTAGATCGTCCAAGTGCCCGCTAGTTAACCTACATAGTCCAAGGGCCCACTAGTTAACCTAGATAGTCCACGTGTCCTCTAGTTAACCTACATAGTCCAAGTGCCCGCTAGTTAACCTATATACCAAGTGCCCGCTACGTAACCTAGATATTCCAAGGGCACGCTAGTTAACCTATATCGTCCAAGTGCCCGCTAGGCAACCTTGATAGTCCAAGTGCCCGCTAAGGAACCTACATAGTCCAAGTGCACGGTAGTTATCCTAGATTGTCCAAGTGCCCGCTAGTTAACCTAGATAGTCCAAGTGCCCGCTAGGGAACGTACATAGTCCAAGTGCCCGCTAGGTAACCTAGATACTGCAAGTGCCCGCTAGTTAACCTAGATAGTTCAAGAACCCCCTAGGTAACCTAGATCGTCCAAGGGCCCCCTAGTTAGCCTACATATTCCAAGTGCCCGCTAGGTAACCTAGATAGTCCAAGTGCCCGATAGTGAACCTACATAATCCAAGTGCCCGCTAGGCAACCTACATAGTCCAAGTGCCCGTTAGTTAACCTAGATAGTCAAAGTGCCTGCTAGGCAACCTAGATAGTCCAAGTGTCCGCTAGGTAACCTAAATAGTCCAAATGCCCGCTAGGGAAACTACATATTCCAAGTGCCAGCTAGTTAACCTAGATAGTCCAAGTGCCCGTTCGTTAACCTACATAGTCCAAGTGCCCGCTAGGTAACCAATATAGTCCAAATGCCCGCTAGGGGCCCTAATAGTCCAAATGCCCGCTAGTTAACCTAGATAGTCCAAGTGCTCGCTAGTTAACCTAGATAGTCCAAGTGTCCGCTAGTTAACCTAGATAGACCTAGTGCCTGCTAGGGAACCTATCTAGTCCAAGTACCCACTAGGAAACGTACATAGTCCAAGTGCCCGCTAGGTAACGTACATAGTCCAAGTGCCCACTAGGTAACGTAGATAGTCCATGCCCGCTAGGGAACGTACATAATCCAAGTGCCCGCTAGGTAACCTACATAGTACAGGTTCCCCCTAGGTAACCTAGATTGTCCAAGGGCCCGCTAGGTAACCTACATAATCCAAATGCCCGATAGGGAACCTATATAGTCCATGTGCCCGCTAGGTAACCTACATAGTCCAAGTGCCCGGTAGGTAACCTACATAGTCCAAATGCCCGCTAGTTAACCTACATAGTCCAAGTGCCCGATAGGGAACCTACATAATCCAAGTGCCCGCTAGGGAACCTACATAGTCCAATTGCCCGTTAGTTAACCTAGATAGTCCAAATGCCCGCTAGGGAACCCACATAGTTCAAGTGCTCGCTAGGGAACCTACATAGTCCATTGGCCCGCTAGGGAACCTACATAGTCCACGTGCCCGTTAGTTAACCTAGATAGTCCCAGAGCCCGCTTGGTAACTTTGATAGTCCAACAGCCCGCTAGGTAACCTACATACTCCAAGAACCCGCTATAACGTAGATAGTTCAAGTGCCAGCTAGGTAACCTAGATAGTTCTTGTGCCCGTTACCTAACCTCGATAGTCCAATTGTCCGCTATGCAACATACATAGTCCAAGTGCCCGTTCGTTAACCTAGAAGTCCAAGTGCCCCCTAGGTAACCTAGACTCTCCACGTGCCCGCTAGGTTACCTACATAGTCTAAATGCCCGTTCGGTAACCTAGATAATGCAAGTGCCCGGTATTTAACCTACATAGTCCAAGTGCCCGCTAGGTAACCTAGATAGTCCAAGGGCCCGCTAGTTAACCTACATAGTCCAAGTGCCCGGTAGTTAACTTACATAGTTCAAGTGTCCGTAGGGAACATACATAGCCCAAGTGCCCGCTAGGGAACATACATAGTCCAAGTGCCCGCTAGGGAATCTACATTCTTCAAGGGCCCGCTAGTTAAAGCAGATAGTCCAAGTTCCGCTAGTTAATCTACATAGTTCAAGGGCCCGCAAGTTAACCTACATAGTCCAAGTACCCGCTAGTTAACCTAGATCGTCCAAGTGTCCGCTAGTTAACCTACATAGTACAAGTGCCCGCTAGGGAACCTAGATAGTCCAAGTGCCCGCTCTGGAACTTACATAGTCCAAGTGCCTGCCAGGGAATCTACATAGTCCAAGGGCCCGCTAGTTAATGTAGATAGTCCAAGTGCCGCTAGTTAATCTACATAGTCCAAGGGCCCGCTAGTTAACCTACATAGTGCAAGTACCCGCTAGTTAACCTAGATCGTCCAAGTGCCCACTATGTAACCTACATAGTCCAAGGGCCCGCTAGTTAACCTACATAGTCCAAGGGCCCGCTAGTTAACCTACATAGTCCAATGGCCCGCTAGTTAACCTAGATAGAGCAAGTGCCCGCAAGTTAACCTACATAGTCCAAGTTCCCCCTAGGTAACCTACAAAGTCTAAGTGCCCGCTAAGTAATCTATATAGTCCAAATAACCGCTAGGGAGCCTACATAGTCCAAATGCCCGCTAGGTAACCTAGATAGTCTAAGGGCCCGCTAGGTAACGTACATAGTCTTAGTGCCCCCTAGTTAACCTACATTTTCTAAGTGCCCGATAGCGAACCTACATAGTCCAAGTGCCCGCTAGGTAACCTACATAGTCCAAATACCCTCTAGTTAACCTACATAGTCCAAGTGCCCGATAGGGAACCTACGTAATCCAAGTGCCCGCTAGTTGACCTACATAGTCCAAGTGCCTGCTAGGTAACCCAGATAATCCTAGTGCCCGCTAGGGAACCTTCATAGTCCAAGTACCGCGCTAGGTAACGTAGATAGTCCAAGTGCCTGCTAGGTAACCTTCATAGTCCAAATGCCCTCTAGTTAACCTACATAGTCCAAGTGCCCGATAGGGAACCTACATAATCCAAGTGCCCGATAGTTGACCTACATAGTCCAAGTGCCCGCTAGGTAACCTAGATAGTCTAAGGGCCCGCTAGGTAACGTACATAGTCTTAGTGCCCCCTAGTTAACCTACATTTTCTAAGTGCCCGATAGCGAACCTACATAGTCCAAGTGCCCGCTAGGTAACCTACATAGTCCAAATACCCTCTAGTTAACCTACATAGTCCAAGTGCCCGATAGGGAACCTACGTAATCCAAGTGCCCGCTAGTTGACCTACATAGTCCAAGTGCCCGCTAGGTAACCCAGATAATCCTAGTGCCCGCTAGGGAACCTTCATAGTCCAAGTACCGCGCTAGGTAACGTAGATAGTCCAAGTGCCTGCTAGGTAACCTTCATAGTCCAAATGCCCTCTAGTTAACCTACATAGTCCAAGTGCCCGATAGGGAACCTACATAATCCAAGTGCCCGATAGTTGACCTACATAGTCCAAGTGCCCGCTAGGCAATTTACATAGTCCAAGGGCCCGCTAGGGAACCTACATAGTGAAAGTGCCCGTTAGTTAACCTAGATAGTCCAAGTGCCCGCTAGGTAACCTAGATAGTCCAACAGCCCGGTAGGTAACCTACGTACTCCAAGTACCCGCTAGGTAACGTAGATAGTTCAAGTGCCAGCTAGGTAACCTAGATAGTCCAAGTGCCCTATAGTGAACCTACATAATCCAAGTGCCCGCTAGGCAACCTACATAGTCCAAGTGCCCGTTAGTTAACCTAGATAGTCAAAGTGCCTGCTAGGTAACCTAGATAGTCCAAGTGCCAGCTAGTTAACCTAGATAGTCCAAGTGCCCGTTCGTTAACCTACATAGTCCAAGTGCCCACTAGGTAACCAATATAGTCCAAATGCCCGCTAGGGGCCCTAATAGTCCAAATGCCCGCTAGTTACCCTAGGTAGTCTAAGTGCTCGCTAGTTAACCTAGATAGTCCAAGTGCCCGCTAGTTAACCTAGATAGACCAAGTGCCCGCTAGGGAACGTATCTAGTCCAAGTACCCGCTAGGAAACGTACATAGTACAAGTGCCTGCTAGATAACGTAGATAGTCCAAGTGCCCGCTAGGGAACGTACATAGTCCAAGTGCCCGCTAGGTAACCTAGATAGTCCAAGTGCCCGCTAGTTAACCTACATAGTCCAGGTTCCCCTAGGTAACCTAGATAGTCCAAGGGCCCACTAGGTAACCTACATAGTCCAAGTGCCCTGTAGGTAACCTACATAGTCCAAATGCCCGCTAGTTAACCTAGATAGACCAAGTGCCCGCGAGGGAACGTACATAGTCCAAGTGCCCGCTAGGTAACCTAGATAGTCCAAGTGCCCACTAGTTAACCTACATAGTCCAGGTTTCCCCTAGGTAACCTAGATAGTCCAAGGGCCCGCTAGGTAACCTACATAGTCCAAGTGCCCGGTAGGTAACCTACATAGTCCAAATGCCCGCTAGTTAACCTACATAGTCCAAGTGCCCTATAGGGAACCTACATAATCCAAGTGCCTGCTAGGGAACCTACATAATCCAAGTTCCGTTAGTTAACCTAGATAGTCCAAATGCCCGCTAGGGAACCCACATAGTCCAAGTGCTCGCTAGGGAACCTACATAGTACATGGGCCCACTAGGGAACCTACATAGTCCAAGTGCCCGTTAGTTAACCTAGATAGTCCCATTGCCCGCTTGGTAACTTAGATAGTCCAACAGCCCACTAGGTAACCTACATACCCCAAGAACCCGCTATAACGTAGATAGTTCAAGTGCCAGCTAAGTAACCAAGGTAGTTCTTGTGCCCGTTACCTAACCTAGATAGTCCAATTGCCCGCTATGCAACATACATAGTCCAAGTGCCCGTTCGTTAACCTAGAAGTCCAAGTGCCCTCTAGGTAACCTAGACTCTCCAAGTGCCCGCTAGGTTACCTACATAGTCCAAATGCCTGTTCGGTAACCTAGATAATGCAAGTGACCGGTAGTTAACCTACATAGTCCAAGTGCCCGCTAAGTAACCTAGATAGTCCAAGGGCCCGCTAGTTAACCTACATAGTCCAAGGGCCCGCTAGTTAATGTAGATAGTCCAAGTGCTGCTAGTTAATCTACATAGTCCAAGGGCCCCCTAGTTAACCTACATAATCCAAGTACCCGCTAGTTAACCTAGATCGTCCAAGTGCCCACTATCTAACCTTCATAGTCCAAGGGCCCGCTAGTTAACCTACATAGTCCAAGGGCCAGCTAGTTAACCTACATAGTCCAATGGCCCGCTAGTTAACCTAGATTGTCCAAGTTCCCGCTAGTTAACCTACATAGGCCAAGTGCCCGCGAGGTAACCTAGACATTTCAAGTGACCACTATGTTACCTACATAGTCCAAGTGCCCGTTCATTAACCTACATAGTCCAAGTGCCCGCTAGGTAACCAATATAGTCCAAATGCTCGCTAGGGGCCCTAATAGACCAAATGCCCCCTAGTTAAACTAGATAGTCCAAGTGCCCGCTAGTTAACCTAGATAGACCAAATGCACGCTAGGGAAACTATCTAGTCCAAGTACCCGCTAGGAAACATACATAGTCCAAGTGCCCGCTAGGTAACGTAGATAGTCCAAGGGCCTGCTAGGGAACGTACATAGTCCATGTGCCTGCTAGGTAACCTAGATAGTCCAACTTCCCACTAGTTAACCTACATAGTCCAGGTTCCCCCTAGGTAACCTAGATAGTCCAAGGTCCCGTTAGGTAACCTACATTGTCCTAGTGCCCCCTACTGAACCTATATTCTCCAAGTGCCCGATAGGGAACCTACATAGTCAAAGTGCCCTCTAGGTAACCTACATGGTCCAAATGCCCGCTAGTTAACCTACATAGTCCAAGTGCCAGATAGGGAACCTACAGAATCCAAGTGCCCGCTAGGGAACCTACATAGTCCAAGTGCCCGTTAGTTAACCTAGATAGTCCAAATGCCCGCTAGGGAACCCACATAGTCCAAGTGCTCGCTAGGGAACCTACATAGTCCATGGGCCCGCTAGGGAACCTACATAGTCCAAGTGCCCGTTAGTTAACCTAGATAGTCCCAGTGTCCGCTTGGTAACTTAGATAGTCCAACAGCCTGCTAGGTAACCTACATACTCCAAGAACTCGCTATAACGTAGATAGTTCAAGTGCCAGCTAGGTAACCTAGATAGTTCTTGTGCCCGTTACCTAACCTAGATTGTCCAATTGCCCGCTATGCAACATACATAGTACAAGTGCCCGATCATTAACCTAGAAGTCCAAGTGCCCCCTAGGTAACCTAGACTCTCCAAGTGCCCGCTAGGTTACCTACATAGTCTAAATGCCCGTTCGGTAACCTAGATAATGCAAGTGCCCGGTAGTTAACCTACATAGTCCAAGTGCCCGCTTGGTAACATAGATAGTCCAAGGGCCCGCTAGGGAACCTACATAGTCCAAGTGCCCGGTAGTTAACTTACATAGTTCAAGTGTCCGTAGGGAACATACAGAGTCCAAGTGTCCGCTAGGGAACCTACATTGTCCAAGTGCCCGCTAGGCAATCTACATAGTCCAAGGACCCGCTAGTTAATGTAGATAGTCCATGTGCTGCTAGTTTATCTACATAGTTCAAGGGCCCGCTAGTTAACATAAATAATCCAAGTACCCGCTAGTTAACCTAGATCGTCCAAGTGTCCGCTAATTAACCTACATAGTACAAGTGCCCGCTAGGGAACCTAGATAGTCCAAGTGCCCGCTCTGGAACCTACATAGTCCAAGTGACTGCTAGGGAACCTACACAGTCCAAGTGCCCGCTCTGGAACATACATAGTCCAAGTGCCTGCCAGGGAATCTACATAGTCCAAGGGCCCGCTAGTTAATGTAGATAGTCCAAGTGCCGCTAGTTAATCTACATTGTTCAAGGGCCCGCTAGTTAACCTACATAGTCGAAGTACCCGCTAGTTAACCTAGATCGTCCAAGTGCCCACTATTTAACCTACATAGTCCAAGGGCCGGCTAGTTAACCTACAGAGTCCAATGGCCCTCTAGTTACCCTAGATAGTCCAAGTGCCCGCAAGTTAACCTACATAGTCCAAGTGCCCGCTAGGTAACCTACAAAGTCTAAGTGCCCGCTAAGTAATCTATATAGTCCAAATAACCGCTAGGGAGCCTACATAGTCCAAATGCCCGCTAGGTAACCTAGATAGTCTAAGGGCCCGCTAGGTAACCTACATAGTCCTAGTGCCCCCTAGTTAACCTAAAATTTCCAAGTGCCCGATAGCGAACCTACATAGTCCAAGTGCCCCCTAGGTAACCTACATAGTCCAAATGCCCTCTAGTTAACCTACATAGTCCAAGTGCCCGATAGGTAACCCAGATAATACTACTGCCCGCTAGGGAACCTTCATAGTCCAAGTACCCGCTAGGTAACGTAGATAGGTCAAGTGCCAGCTAGGTAACCTAGATAGTCCAAGTGCCCGCTAGGTAACCTACATAGTCCAAATGCCCTCTAATTAACCTACATAGTCCAAGTGCCCGATAGGGAACCTACATAATCCAAGTGCCCGCTAGTTGACCTACATAGTCCAAGTGCCCGCTAGGGAACCTACATAGTCCAAGTGCCCGTTAGTTAATCTAGATAGTCCAAGTGCCCGCTAGGTAACCTAGATAGTCCAACAGCCCGGTAGGTAACCTACATACTCCAAGTACCCGCTAGGTAACGTAGATAGTTCAAGTGCCAGCTAAGTAACCTAGATAGTCCAAGTGCCCGATAGTGAACCTACATAATCCAAGTGCCCGCTAGGCAACCTACATAGTCCAAGTGCCCGTTAGTTAACCTAGATAGTCAAAGTGCCTGCTAGGTAACCTAGATAGTCCAAGTGTCCGCTAGGTAACCTATATAGTTCAAGTGCATGCTAGGTAACCTAAATAGTCCAAATGCCCGCTAGGGAAACTACATAGTCCAAGTGCCAGCTAGTTAACCTAGATAGTCCAAGTGCCCGTTCGTTAACCTACATAGTCCAAGTGCCCGCTAGAAACGTGCATAGTCCAAGTGCCCGCTAGGTAACCTACATAGTCCAAGTGCCCACTAGTTAACGTAGAGAGTCGAAGTGCCCGCTAGGGAACGTACATAGTCCAAGTGTCCGCTAGGTAACCTAGATAGTCCAAGTGCCCACAGGTTAACCTACATAGTCCAGGTTCCCCCTAGGTAACCTACATAGTCCAGGTTCCCCCTAGGTAACCTAGATAGTCCAAGGGCCCGCTAAGTAACCTACATAGTCCAAAAGCCCGATAGGGAGCCTACATAGTCCAAGTGCCTGCTAGGTAACCTACATAGTCCAAATGCCCACTAGTTAACCTACATAGTCCAAGTGCCCGATAGGGAACCTACATAATCCAAGTGCCCGCTAGGGAACCTACATAGTCCAAGTGCCCGTTAGTTAACCTAGATAGTCCAAATGACCGTTAGGTAACCCACATAGTCCAAGTGCTCGCTAGGGAACCTACATAGTCCATGGGCCCGCTAGGGAACCTACATAGTCCAAGTGCCCGTTAGTTAACCTAGATAGTCCCAGTGCCCGCTTGGTAACTTAGATAGTCCAACAGCCCGCTAGGTAACCTACATACTCCAAGAACCCGCTATAACGTAGATAGTTCAAGTGCCAGCTAGGTAACCTAGATAGTTCTTGTGCCCGTTACCTAACCTAGATTGTCCAATTGCCCGCTATGCAACATACATAGTCCAAGTACCCGTTCATTAACCTAGAAGTCCAAGTGCCCGCTAGGTAACCTAGACTGTCCAAGTGCCCGCTAGGTTACCTACATAGTCCAAATGCCCGTTCGGTAACCTACATAATGCAAGTGCCCGGTAGTTAACCTACATATTCCAAGTGCCCGCTAGAAACGTGCATAGTCCAAGTGCCCGCTAGGTAACCTACATAGTCCAAGTGCCCACTAGGTAACGTAGAGAGTCGAAGTGCCCGCTAGGGAACGTACATAGTCCAAGTGCCCGCTAGGTAACCTAGATAGTCCAAGTGCCCACAGGTTAACCTACATAGTCCAGGTTCCCCCTAGGTAACCTAGATAGTCCAAGGGCCCGCTAGGTAACCTACATAGTCCAAAAGCCCGATAGGGAACCTATATAGTCCAAGTGCCTGCTAGGTAACCTACATAGTCCAAGTGCCCGCTAGGTAACCTACATAGTCCAAATGCCCACTAGTTAACCTACATAGTCCAAGTGCCCGATAGGGAACCTACATAATCCAAGTGCCCGCTAGGGAACCTACATAGTCCAAGTGCCCGTTAGTTAACCTAGATAGTCCAAATGCCCGCTAGGGAACCCACATAGTCCAAGTGCTCGCTAGGGAACCTACATAGTCCATGGGCCCGCTAGGGAACCTACATAGTCCAAGTGCCCGTTAGTTAACCTAGATAGTCCCAGTGCCCGCTTGGTAACTTAGATAGTCCAACAGCCCGCTAGGTAACCTACATACTCCAAGAACCCGCTATAACGTAGTTCTTGTGCCCATTACCTAACCTAGATTGTCCAATTGCCTGCTATGCAACATACATAGTCCAAGTACCCGTTCATTAACCTAGAAGTCCAAGTGCCCGCTAGGTAACCTAGACTCTCCAAGTGCCCGCTAGGTTACCTACATAGTCCAAATGCCCGTTCGGTAACCTAGATAATGCAAGTGCCCGGTAGTTAACCTACATAGTCCAAGTGCCCGCTAGGTAACATAGATAGTAAAAGGGCCCGCTAGTTAACCTACATAGTCCAAGTGCCCGGTAGTTAACTTACATAGTTCAAGTGTCCGTAGGGAATATACAGAGTCCAAGTGTCCGCTAGGGAACCTACATTGTCCAAGTGCCCGCTAGGCAATTTACATAGTCCAAGGACCCGCTAGTTAATGTAGATTGTCCAAGTGCCGCTAGTTAATCTACATAGTTCAAGGACCCACTAGTTAACCTAAATAATCCAAGTACCCGCTAGTTAACCTAGATCGTCCAAGTGTCCGCTAATTAACCTACATAGTACAAGTGCCCGCTAGGGAACCTAGATAGTCCAAGTGCCCGCTCTGGAACCTACATAGTCCAAGGGACTGCTAGGGAACCTACATAGTCCAAGTGCCCGCTCTGGAACATACATAGTCCAAGTGCCTGCCAGGGAATCTACATAGTCCAAGGGCCCGCTAGTTAATGTAGATAGTCCAAGTGCCGCTAGTTAATCTACATAGTCCAAGGGCCCGCTAGTTAACCTACATAGTCCAAGTACCCGCTAGTTAACCTAGATCGTCCAAGTGCCCACTATGTAACCTACATAGTCCAAGGGCCCGCTAGTTAACCTACATAGTCCAAGGGCCCGCTAGTTAACCTACATAGTCCAATGGCCCGCTAGTTAACCTAGATAGTCCAAGTGACCGCTAGTTAACCTACATAGTCCAAGTACCCGCTAGGTAACCTAGACATTTCAAGTGACCACTAGGTTACCTACATAGTCCAAGTGTCGTTCGTTAACCTACATAGTCCAAGTGCCCGCTAGGTAACCAATATATTCCAAATGCCCGCTAGGGGCCCTAATAGTCCAACAGCCCGCTAGGTAACCTACATACTCCAAGAACCCGCTATAACGTAGATATTCAAGTGCCAGCTAGGTAACCTAGATAGTTCTTGTGCCCGTTACCTAACCTAGATAGTCCAATTGCCCGCTATGCAACATATATAGTCCAAGTGCCCGTTCGTTAACCTAGAAGTCCAAGTGCCCGCTAGGTAACCTAGACTCTCCAAGTGCCCGCTAGGTTACCTACATAGTCCAAATGCCCGTTCGGTAACCTAGATAATGCAAGTGCCCGGTAGTTAACCTACATAGTCCAAGTGCCCGCTAGGTAACCTGGATAGTCCAAGGGCCCGCTAGTTAACCTACATAGTCCAAGTGCCCGGTAGTTACCTTACATAGTTCAAGTATCCGTAGGGAACATACAGAGTCCAAGTGCCCGCTAGGGAACCTACATAGTCCAAGTGCCCGCTAGGCAATCGACATAGTCCAAGGACCCGTTAGTTAATGTAGATAGTCCAAGTGCCGCTAGTTAATCTACATAGTTCAAGGGCCCGCTAGTTAACCTACATAATCCAAGTACCCGCTAGTTAACCTAGATCGTCAATGTGTCCGCTAATTAACCTACATAGTACAAGTGCCCGCTAGGGAACCAAGATAGCCCAAATGCCCGCTCTGGAACCTACATAGTCCAAGTGCTGCTAGGGAACCTACATAGTCCAAGTGCCCGCTCTGGAACATACATAGTCCATGTGCCTGCCAGGGAATCTACATAGTCCAAGGGCCTGCTAGTTAATGTAGATAGTCCAAGTGCCGCTAGTTAATCTACATAGTCCAAGGTCCCGCTAGTTAACCTACATAGTCCAAGTACCCGCTAGTTAACCTAGATCGTCCAAGTGCCCACTACGTATCCTACATAGTCCAAGGGCCCGCTAGTTAACCTACATAGTCCAAGGGCCCGCTAGATAACCTACATAGTCCAATGGCCCGCTAGTTAACCTAGATAGCCCAAGTGCCCGCTAGTTAACCTACATATTCCAAGTGCCCGCGAGGTAACCTAGACATTTCAAGTGACCACTAGGTTACCTATAATAGTCCAAGTGCCCGATCGTTAACCTACATAGTCCAAGTGCCCGCTAGTAACCAATATAGTCCAAATGCCCGCTGGGGGCACTAATAGTCCAAATGTCCGCTAGTTAACCTACATAGTCCAAGTGCCCGCTAGTTAACCTAGATAGACCAAGTGCCCGCTAGGGAACCTATCTAGTCCAAGTACCCGCTAGGAAACATACATAGTCCAAGTGCCCGCTAGGTAACGTACATAGTCTAAATGCCCGCTAGGTAACGTACATAGTCCAAGGGCCTGCTAGGAAACGTACATTGTCCACGTGCCTGCTAGGTAACCTAGATAGTCCAAGTGCCCACTAGTTAACCTACATAGTCCAGGTTCCCCCTAGGTAACCTAGATAGTCCAAGGGCCCGCTAGGTAACCTACATTGTCCTAGTGCCCCCTAGTTAACCTACATTCTCCAAGTGCCTGATAGGGAACCTACATAGTCAAAGTGCCCGCTAGGTAACCTACATGGTCCAAATGCCCGCTAGTTAACCTACATAGTTCAAGTGCCCGATACGGAACCTACATAGTCCAAGTGCCCGCTAGGGAACCTACATAGTCCAAGTGCCTGCTAGGGAGCCTACATAGTCGAAGTGCCCGCTCTGCAACATACATAGTGCAAGTGCCCGCTAGTTAACCTAGATAGTCCAAGTGTCCGCTAGTTAACCTAGATCGTCCAAGTGCCCGCTAGTTAACCTACATAGTCCAAGGGCCCGCTTGTTAACCCACAAAGTCCAAGGTCCGCTACTTAACCTATATAGTCCATGTGCCCGTTAGTTAACCTAGATAGACCAAGGGCCCTCTAGTTAACCTAGATAGTCCAAGTACCTGCTATGGAACGTACATAATCCAACTGCCCGCTAGGTAACCTAGATAGTCTAAGCGCCGTCTAGTTAACCTACATAGTCCAAGGGCACGCTAGTTAACCTACATAGTCCAAGTGCCCGCTAAGGGACGTACATAGTCCAAGTGCCCGCTAAGGATCCTACATAGTCCAAGTGCCCGTTAGGGAACCTAGATAGTCCAAGTGCCCGCTAGGGAACCTGCATCATCCAATTGCCCGGTAGTTAATCTAGATAGTCAAAGTGCCTGCTAGTTAACCTAGATAGTCCAAGTGCCCGCTAGTTAACCTAGATCGTCCAAGTGCCCGCTAGTTAACCTACATAATCCAAGTGCCCGTTTGTTAACCTACATAGTCCAAGGTCCGGTACTTAACCTAGATAATCCAAGTGCCCGCTAGTTAACCTACATAGTCCAAGGGCCCGCTAGTTAACCTACATAGTCTAAGAACCCGCAAGTTAACCTAGATAGTCCAAGTGCCCGCTAGTTAACCTACATAGTCCAAGGGCCCGCAAGGTAACCTAGATATTCCAATTTCCTGTTAGCTAACCTAGACAGTCCAAGTGCCCGCTAGGTACCCTAGACTGTCCAGTGCCCGCCAGGTTACCTACATACTCCAAGTGCCCGCTATGTAACCTAGATACACCAAGTGCCCGCTAGTTAACCTAGATAGTCCTAGTGCCCGTTAGTTATCCTAGATAGTCCAAGTGCCCACTAGGGGACGTACATAGTCCAAGTGCCCGCTAGGTAACCTAGATAGTCCAAGTGCCCGTACGTTAACCTAGATAGTCCAAGTGCCCGATAGGTAACCTAGAGAGTGCAAGTGCCTGCTATGTAACCTGCCTAGTCCAAGTGCCCGTTCGTTAACCTATATAGTCCAAGGGCCCACTAGGTATCCTGCATAGTCCAAGTGCCTGTTAGGTAACCTACATAGTCCAAGTGCCCGCTAGGTAACCTAGATAGTCCAAGTGCCCGTATGTTAACCTAGATAGTCTAAGTGCCCGTTAGTTATCCTAGATAGTCCAAGTGCCCAGTAGGGGACGTACATAGTCTAAGTGCCCGCTAGGTAACCTAGATAGTCTAAGTGCCCGCTAGTTAACCTACATAGTCCAAGGACCCGCAAGTTAACCTACATAGTCTAAGTGCGCGATAGGGAACCTACATAGTCCAAGTGCCCGCTAAGGGACGTACATAGTCTAAGTGCCCGCTAGGGAACCTACATAGTCCAAGTGCCCGTTAGGGAACCTAGATAGTCCAAGTGCCCGCTAGGGAACCTGCATAATCCAAGTGCCCGCTAGTTAACCTAGATATTCCAAGTGGCCTCTAGTTAACCTAGATAGTCCAAGTGCCCGCTAGGGGACATACATAGTCCAAGTGCCCTCTTGTTAACCTAGATAGTCCAAGTGCCCGCTAGTTAACCTAGATCGTCCAAGTGCCCGCTAGTTAACCTACATAGTCCAAGGGCCCGCTTGTTAACCTACAAAGTTCAAGGTCCGCTACTTAACCTAGATAGTCCAAGTGCCCGCTAGTTAACCTAGATAGACCAAGGGCCCTCTAGTTAACCTAGATAGTCCTAGTGCCCGCTAGGGAACGTACATAATCCAACTGCCCGCTAGGTAACCTAGATAGTCTAAGCGCCATCTAGTTAACCTACATAGTCCAAGGGCACGCTAGTTAACCTACATAGTCCAAGTGCCCGCTAAGGGACGTACATAGTCCAAGTGCCCGCTAAGGAACCTACATAGTCCAAGTGCCCGTTAGGGAACTTAGATAGTCCAAGTGCCCGCTAGGGAACCTGCATCATCCAATTGCCCGGTAGTTAATCTAGATAGTCAAAGTGCCTGCTAGTTAACCTAGATAGTCCAAGTGCCCGCTAGTTAACCTAGATCGTCCAAGTGCCCGCTAGTTAACCTACATAATCCAAGGGCCCGCTTGTTAACCTACATAGTCCAAGGTCCGATACTTAACCTAGATCGTCCAAGTGCCCGCTAGTTAACCTACATAGTCCAAGGGCCCGCAAGTTAACCTAGATATTCCAATTTCCTGTTAGCTAACCTAGACAGTCCAAGTGCCCGCTAGGTACCCTAGACTGTCCAGTGCCCGCAAGGTTACCTACATAGTCCAAGTGCCCACTAGGTAACCTAGATACACCAAGTGCCCGCTAGTTAACCTAGATAGTCCTAGTGCCCGTTAGTTTCCTAGATAGTCCAAGTGCCCACTAGGGGACGTACATAGTCCAAGTGCCCGCTAGGTAACCTAGATACACCAAGTGCCCGCTAGTTAACCTAGATAGTCCTAGTGCCCGTTAGTTTCCTAGATAGTCCAAGTGCCCACTAGGGGACGTACATAGTCCAAGTGCCCGCTAGGTAACCTAGATAGTCTAAGTGCCCGCTAGGTAACCTAGATAGTCCAAGTGCCCGTACGTTAACCTAGATAGTCCAAGTGCCCGATAGGTAACCTAGACAGTGAAAGTGCCTGCTAGATAACCTACATAGTCCAAGTGCCCGTTCGTTAACCTATATAGTCCAAGGGCCCACTAGGTATCCTGCATAGTCCAAGTGCCCGTTAGGTAACCTAGATAGTCCAAGTGCCCGCTAGGTAACCTACATAGTCCAAGTGCCCGCTAGTTAACCTAGATAGTCCAAGTGCCCGTATGTTAACCTAGATAGTCTAAGTGCCCGTTAGTTATCCTAGATAGTCCAAGTGCCCAGTAGGGGACGTACATAGTCCAAGTGCCCGCTAGGTAACCTAGATAGTATAAGTGCCCGCTAGTTAACCTACATAGTCCAAGGGCCCGCAAGTTAACCTACATAGTCCAAGTGCGCGATAGGGAACCTACATAGTCCAAGTGCCCGCTAAGGGACGTACATAGTCTAAGTGCCCGCTAGGGAACCTACATAGTCCAAGTGCCCGTTAGGGAACCTAGATAGTCCAAGTGCCCGCTAGGGAACTTGCATCATCCAAGTGCCCGCTAGTTAATCTAGATAGTCCAAGTGCCCACTAGTTAACCTACATAGTCCATGGTCCGCTACTTAACCTAGATAGTCCAAGTGTCCGCTAGGGGACATACATAGTCCAAGTGCCCTCTTGTCAACCTAGATAGTCCAAGTGCCCGCTAGGGGACGTACATAGTCCAAGTGCCCGATTGTTATCCTAGATAGTCCAAGTGCCCACTAGGTAACCTAGACAGTACAAGTTCCCGCTAGGTTACCTACATAGTCCAAGTGACCGCTAGTTAACCTGGTAGTTCAAGTGCCTGCTACTTAACCTACATAGTCCAAGTACCCGCTAGTTAACCTACATAGCCCAGGGCCTGTTAGTTAACCTAGATTGTCCAAGTGCCCGCTAGTTAACCTACATAGTCCAAGTGCCCGCTGAGGATCCTACATAGTCCAAGTGCCCGATAGGGAACCTACATAGTCCAAGTGCCCCCTGAGGAACCTACATAGTCCAAGTGCCCGATAGGGAACCTACATATTCCAAGTGCCTGTTAGGGAACCTAGATTGTCCTAGTGCCCGTAGGGAACATATATAGTCCAAGTGCCCGCTAGGGAACCTACATAGTCAAAGTGCCAACTAGGGAACCTGCATTGTCCAAGTGCCCGCTAGTTAACCTACATAGTCCAGAACCCGCTAGTTTACCTAGATAGTCCAAGTGCCCGCTAGATAACCTCCATAGTGCAAGGGCCCGCTAGTTAACCTAGATATTCTAAGTGCCCGTACATTAACCTAGATAGTCCAAGTGCCCGATAGGTAACCTAGACAGTGCAAGTGCCTGCTAGGTAACCTACATAGTCCAAGTGCCCGTTCGTTAACCTATATAGTCCAAGGGCCCACTAGGTATCCTGCATAGTCCAAGTCCCCTTTAGGTAACCTAGATAGTCCAAGTTCCCCCTAGGTAACCTACATAGTCCAAGTGCCTGCTAGGTAACCTAGATAGACCAAGTGCCCGCTAGGGAACCTATCTAGTCCAAGTACCCGCTAGGAAACGTACATACTCCAAGTGCCCGCTAGGTAACGTACATAGTCTAAGTGCCCGCTAGGTAACGTAGATAGTCCAAGGGCCTGCTTGGGAACGTACATAATCCAAGTGCCTGCTAGGTAACCTAGATAGTCCAAGTGCCCACTAGTTAACCTACATAGTCCAGGTTCCCCCTAGGTAACCTAGATAGTCCAAGGGCCCGCTAGGTAACCTACATTGTCCTAGTGCCCCCTAGTTAACCTACATTCTCCAAGTGCCGATAGGGAACCTACATAGTCCAAGTGCCCGCTAGGTAACCAACATGTTCCAAATGCCCGCTAGTTAACCTACATAGTCCAAGTGCCCGCTAGGGAACCTACATAGTCCAAGTGCCCGTTAGTTAACCTAGATAGTCCAAGTGCCCGCTAGGTAACCTAGATTGTCCAACAGCCCGGTAGGTAACCTGCATACTCCAAGTACACGCTAGGTAACGTAGATAGTTCAAGTGCCTGCTAGGTAACCTAGATAGTCCAAGTACCCGCTAGGTAACCTACAAAGTCTAAGTGCCCGCTAAATAATCTTTATAGTCCAAATAAACGCTAGGGAGCCTATATAGTCCAAATGCCCGCTAGGTAACCTAGATAGTCTATGGGCCCGCTAGGTAACCTACATAGTCCTAGTGCCCCCTAGTTAACCTACATTTTCCAACTGCCCGATAGGGAACCTATATAGTCCAAGTGCCTGCTAGGTAACCTACATAGTCCAAATGCCCTCTAGTTAACCTACATAGTCCAAGTGCCCGCTAGGTAACCTAGATAATCCTAGTGCCCGCTAGGGAACCTTCATAGTCTTAGTGCCAGCTAGGTAACCTAGATAGTCCAAGTGTTCGCTAGTTAACCTAGATAGTCCTACTGCCCGTTAGTTAACCTAGAGTGTCCAAGTGCCCACTAGGGGACGTACTTAGTCCAAGTGCCCGTTAGCTAACCTAGATAGTCCAAGTGACCGCTAGTTAACATTGAGCATCCAGGTGCCCGCTAGTTAAACTAGATAGTCCAAGTGCACGCTAGTTAACCTACGTAGTCCAAGGTCCGCTAGTTAACCTAGATAGTCCAAGTGCTCGCTAGTTAACCTACATAGCCCAAGTGCCCGCTATGTAACCTAGATAGTGAAAGTGCCCGCTAGGTAACCTAGATACTCAAAGTGCCCCTTACCTAACCTAGATAGTCCAAGTGCCCGCTAAGCAACCTACATAGTCCAAGTGTCCGTTCGTTAACCTAGAAGTCCAAGTGCCTGCTAGGTAACCTAGACAGTCCATGTGCCCGCTAGGTTACCTGCATATTCCAAGTGCCCGTTCGTTAACCTAGATAGTCCAAGTGCCCACTAGGTAACCTACATAATCCAAGTGCCCGCTAGGTAACCTATATAGTCCAAGTGCCCGCTAGGCAACCTAGATAGTCCAAGGGCCCGCTAGTTAGCCTACATAGTCCAAGGGCTCACTTGTTAACTTTGATAGTCCTAGTCCCCGCTAGTTAACCTAGATAGTCCTAGTGCCCGTTAGATAACCTAGAGTGTCCAAATGCCCACCAGGGGACGTACTTAGTCCAAGTGCCCGTTAGGTAACCTAGATAATCCAAGTGCCCGCTAGTTAACATTGATCATCCAAGTGCCCGCTAGTTAACCTAGATAGTCCAAGTGGACGCTAGTTAACCTAGATAGTCTAAGTGCCTTCTAGTTACCCTAGATCGTCCAAGTGCTCGCTAAGAAACCTAGACAGTTCAAGTGCCCGTTAAGTAACCTAGATAGTCCAAGTGCCCGCTAGGTACCCTACATAGTCCAAGTTCCCACTAGGTAACCTAGATAGTCCAAGTGCCCATTACCTAACCTAGATAGTCCAATTGCCCGCTATGCAACATACATAGTAAAAGTGCCCGTTCGTTAACCTAGAAGTCCAAGTGCCCGCTAGGTAACCTAGACTGTCCAAGTGTCCGCTAGGTTACCTACATAGTCCAAGTGCCTGCTAGGTAACCTAGATAGTCCAGGGGCCAGCTAGTTAACCTACATAGTCCAAGTGCCCGGTAGTTAACTTACATAGTTCAAGTGTCCATAGGGAACATACATAGTCCACGTGCCCGCTAGGGTACATACAGAGTCCAAGTGCCCGCTAGGGAATCTACATAGTCCAAGGGCCAGCTAAATAATGTAGATAGTCCAAGTTCCGCTAGTTAATCTACATACTTCAAGGGCCCGCTAGTTAACCTACATAGTCCAAGTACCCACTAGTTAACCTAGATCGTCCAAGTGTCCGCTAGTTAATCTACATAATACAAGAGCCCGCTCGGGAATCTAGTTAGTCCAAGTGCCCGCTCTAGAACCTACATAGTCCAAGTGCCTGCTAGGGAACCTACATAGTCCAAGTGCCCGCGCTGGATCATACATAGTCCAAGTGCCCGCTAGGGAATCTACATAGTCCAAGGGACCGCTAGTTAACATAGATAGTCCAAGTGCCGCTAGTTAATCTACATAGTCCAAGGGCCTGCTAGTTAACCTACATAGTCCAAGTACCCGCAAGTTAACCAAGATCGTCCAAGTGCCCGCTAGGTAACCTACATAGTCCAAGGGCCCGCTAGTTAACCTACATAGTCCAAGGGCCCGCGAGGTAACCTAGACAGTTCAAGTGACCACTAGGTTACCTACATAGTCCAAGTGCCCGTTCGTTAACCTACATAGTCCAAATGACCGCTAGGTAACCAATATAGTCCAAATGCTTGCTAGGGGCCCTAATAGTCCAAATGCTCGCTAGTTAACCTAGATAGTCCAAGTGCTCGCTAGTTAACCTAGATAGTCCAAGTGCCCGATAGTTAACCTTGACAGACCAAGTGCCCGCTAGGGAACCTATCTAGTCCAAGTACCCGCTAGGTAACGTACATAGTCCAAGTGCCCGCTAGGTAACATAGATAGTCCAAGTGCCCGCTAGGGAACGTACATAGTCCAAGTGCCCGCTAGGCAACCTAGATAGTCCAAGTGCCTGCAAGGTAACCTAGGTAGTCCAAGTGCCCACTAGTTAACCTACATAATCCAGGTTCCCCCTAGGTAACCTAGATAGTCCAAGGGCCCGCTAGGTAACCTACATAGTCAAAATGCCCGATAGGGAACCTACATAGTCCAAGTGCCTGCTAGGTAACCTACATAGTCCAAATGCCCGCTAGTTAACCTACATAGTACAAGTGCCCGATAGGCAACCTACATAATCCAAAGTGCCCGCTAGGGAACCTAAATTGTCCAAGTGCCCGTTAGGTAACCTAGATAGTAGAAATGCCCGCTAGGGAATTCACATAGTCCAAGTGCCCGCTAGGGAACTTAAATAGTCCATGGGCCCGCTAGGGAACCTACATAGTCCAAGTGCCCGTTAGTTAACCTAGATAGTCCCAGTGCCCGCTAGGTAACCTAGATAGTCCAACAGCCCGGTAGGTAACCTACATACTCCAAGTACCCGCTAGGTAACGAAGATAGTTCAAGTGCCAGCTAGGTAACCTAGATAGTCTAAGTGCCCACTAGGTAACCTACAAAGTCTAAGTGCCCGCTAGGTAATCTATATAGTCCAAATGACCACTAGGGAGCATACATAGTCCAAATGCCCGCTCGGTAACCTAGGTAGTCCAAGGGCCCGCTAGGAAACTTACACAGTCCTAGTGCCCCCTAGTTAACCTACATTCTCCAAGTGCCCGCTAGGTACCCTACATAGTCCAAGTGCCCGATAGGGAACATACATAATCCAAATTCCCGCTAGGGAACCTACATAGTCCAAGTGCCCGTTAGGTAACGAAGATAGGTCAAGTGCCAGCTATGTAACCTAGATAGTCCAAGTGTCCTCTAGGTAACCTACAAAGTCTAAGTGCCCGCTAGTATATCTATATAGTCCAAATGCCCGCTAGGGAATCTACATAGTCCAAGGGCCCGCTAGTTAACGTAGATAGTCCAAATGCCGCTAGTAAATCTACATAGTCCAAGTGCCCGCTAGGTAACCTAGATAGTCCAAGGGCCCGCTTGTTAACCTACATAGTCCAAGTGCCCGGTAGTTAACTTACATAGTTCAAGTGTCCATAGGGAACATACATAGTCCAAGTGCCCGCTAGGGAACATACAGAGTCCAAGTGCCCTCTAGGGAACCTACGTAGTCCAAGTTCCCGCTAGGCAACTTAGATAGTCCAAGTGCCCGTTAGCTAACAGAGATAGTCCAAGTGCCCGCTAAGGAACCTACATAGTCCAAGTGCCCATTAGGGAACTTAGATAGTCCAAGTGCCCGCTAGGGAACCTGCATCATCCAATTGCCCGGTAGTTAATCTAGATAGTCAAAGTGCCTGCTAGTTAACCTAGATAGTCCAAGTGCCCGCTAGTTAACCTAGATCGTCCAAGTGCCCGCTAGTTAACCTACATAATCCAAGGGCCCGCTTGTTAACCTACATAGTCCAAGGTCCGATACTTAACCTAGATAGTCCAAGTGCCCGCTAGTTAACCTACATAGTCCAAGGGCCCGCAAGTTAACCTAGATATTCCAATTTCCTGTTAGCTAACCTAGACAGTCCAAGTGCCCGCTAGGTACCCTAGACTGTCCAGTGCCCGCAAGGTTACCTACATAGTCCAAGTGCCCACTAGGTAACCTAGATACACCAAGTGCCCGCTAGTTAACCTAGATAGTCCTAGTGCCCGTTAGTTTCCTAGATAGTCCAAGTGCCCACTAGGGGACGTACATAGTCCAAGTGCCCGCTAGGTAACCTAGATACACCAAGTGCCCGCTAGTTAACCTAGATAGTCCTAGTGCCCGTTAGTTTCCTAGATAGTCCAAGTGCCCACTAGGGGACGTACATAGTCCAAGTGCCCGCTAGGTAACCTAGATAGTCTAAGTGCCCGCTAGGTAACCTAGATAGTCCAAGTGCCCGTACGTTAACCTAGATAGTCCAAGTGCCCGATAGGTAACCTAGACAGTGCAAGTGCCTGCTAGATAACCTACATAGTCCAAGTGCCCGTTCGTTAACCTATATAGTCCAAGGGCCCACTAGGTATCCTGCATAGTCCAAGTGCCCGTTAGGTAACCTAGATAGTCCAAGTGCCCGCTAGGTAACCTACATAGTCCAAGTGCCCGCTAGTTAACCTAGATAGTCCAAGTGCCCGTATGTTAACCTAGATAGTCTAAGTGCCCGTTAGTTATCCTAGATAGTCCAAGTGCCCAGTAGGGGACGTACATAGTCCAAGTGCCCGCTAGGTAACCTAGATAGTATAAGTGCCCGCTAGTTAACCTACATAGTCCAAGGGCCCGCAAGTTAACCTACATAGTCCAAGTGCGCGATAGGGAACCTACATAGTCCAAGTGCCCGCTAAGGGACGTACATAGTCTAAGTGCCCGCTAGGGAACCTACATAGTCCAAGTGCCCGTTAGGGAACCTAGATAGTCCAAGTGCCCGCTAGGGAACTTGCATCATCCAAGTGCCCGCTAGTTAATCTAGATAGTCCAAGTGCCCACTAGTTAACCTAAATAGTCCATGGTCCGCTACTTAACCTAGATAGTCCAAGTGTCCGCTAGGGGACATACATAGTCCAAGTGCCCTCTTGTCAACCTAGATAGTCCAAGTGCCCGCTAGGGGACGTACATAGTCCAAGTGCCCGATTGTTATCCTAGATAGTCCAAGTGCCCACTAGGTAACCTAGACAGTACAAGTTCCCGCTAGGTTACCTACATAGTCCAAGTGACCGCTAGTTAACCTGGTAGTTCAAGTGCCTGCTACTTAACCTACATAGTCCAAGTACCCGCTAGTTAACCTACATAGCCCAGGGCCTGTTAGTTAACCTAGATTGTCCAAGTGCCCGCTAGTTAACCTACATAGTCCAAGTGCCCGCTGAGGATCCTACATAGTCCAAGTGCCCGATAGGGAACCTACATAGTCCAAGTGCCCCCTGAGGAACCTACATAGTCCAAGTGCCCGATAGGGAACCTACATATTCCAAGTGCCTGTTAGGGAACCTAGATTGTCCTAGTGCCCGTAGGGAACATATATAGTCCAAGTGCCCGCTAGGGAACCTACATAGTCAAAGTGCCAACTAGGGAACCTGCATTGTCCAAGTGCCCGCTAGTTAACCTACATAGTCCAGAACCCGCTAGTTTACCTAGATAGTCCAAGTGCCCGCTAGATAACCTCCATAGTGCAAGGGCCCGCTAGTTAACCTAGATATTCTAAGTGCCCGTACATTAACCTAGATAGTCCAAGTGCCCGATAGGTAACCTAGACAGTGCAAGTGCCTGCTAGGTAACCTACATAGTCCAAGTGCCCGTTCGTTAACCTATATAGTCCAAGGGCCCACTAGGTATCCTGCATAGTCCAAGTCCCCTTTAGGTAACCTAGATAGTCCAAGTTCCCCCTAGGTAACCTACATAGTCCAAGTGCCCGCTAGGTAACCTAGATAGACCAAGTGCCCGCTAGGGAACCTATCTAGTCCAAGTACCCGCTAGGAAACGTACATACTCCAAGTGCCCGCTAGGTAACGTACATAGTCTAAGTGCCCGCTAGGTAACGTAGATAGTCCAAGGGCCTGCTTGGGAACGTACATAATCCAAGTGCCTGCTAGGTAACCTAGATAGTCCAAGTGCCCACTAGTTAACCTACATAGTCCAGGTTCCCCCTAGGTAACCTAGATAGTCCAAGGGCCCGCTAGGTAACCTACATTGTCCTAGTGCCCCCTAGTTAACCTACATTCTCCAAGTGCCGATAGGGAACCTACATAGTCCAAGTGCCCGCTAGGTAACCAACATGTTCCAAATGCCCGCTAGTTAACCTACATAGTCCAAGTGCCCGCTAGGGAACCTACATAGTCCAAGTGCCCGTTAGTTAACCTAGATAGTCCAAGTGCCCGCTAGGTAACCTAGATTGTCCAACAGCCCGGTAGGTAACCTACATACTCCAAGTACACGCTAGGTAACGTAGATAGTTCAAGTGCCTGCTAGGTAACCTAGATAGTCCAAGTACCCGCTAGGTAACCTACAAAGTCTAAGTGCCCGCTAAATAATCTTTATAGTCCAAATAAACGCTAGGGAGCCTATATAGTCCAAATGCCCGCTAGGTAACCTAGATAGTCTATGGGCCCGCTAGGTAACCTACATAGTCCTAGTGCCCCCTAGTTAACCTACATTTTCCAACTGCCCGATAGGGAACCTATATAGTCCAAGTGCCTGCTAGGTAACCTACATAGTCCAAATGCCCTCTAGTTAACCTACATAGTCCAAGTGCCCGCTAGGTAACCTAGATAATCCTAGTGCCCGCTAGGGAACCTTCATAGTCTTAGTGCCAGCTAGGTAACCTAGATAGTCCAAGTGTTCGCTAGTTAACCTAGATAGTCCTACTGCCCGTTAGTTAACCTAGAGTGTCCAAGTGCCCACTAGGGGACGTACTTAGTCCAAGTGCCCGTTAGCTAACCTAGATAGTCCAAGTGACCGCTAGTTAACATTGAGCATCCAGGTGCCCGCTAGTTAAACTAGATAGTCCAAGTGCACGCTAGTTAACCTACGTAGTCCAAGGTCCGCTAGTTAACCTAGATAGTCCAAGTGCTCGCTAGTTAACCTACATAGCCCAAGTGCCCGCTATGTAACCTAGATAGTGAAAGTGCCCGCTAGGTAACCTAGATACTCAAAGTGCCCCTTACCTAACCTAGATAGTCCAAGTGCCCGCTAAGCAACCTACATAGTCCAAGTGTCCGTTCGTTAACCTAGAAGTCCAAGTGCCTGCTAGGTAACCTAGACAGTCCATGTGCCCGCTAGGTTACCTGCATATTCCAAGTGCCCGTTCGTTAACCTAGATAGTCCAAGTGCCCACTAGGTAACCTACATAATCCAAGTGCCCGCTAGGTAACCTATATAGTCCAAGTGCCCGCTAGGCAACCTAGATAGTCCAAGGGCCCGCTAGTTAGCCTACATAGTCCAAGGGCTCACTTGTTAACTTTGATAGTCCTAGTCCCCGCTAGTTAACCTAGATAGTCCTAGTGCCCGTTAGATAACCTAGAGTGTCCAAATGCCCACCAGGGGACGTACTTAGTCCAAGTGCCCGTTAGGTAACCTAGATAATCCAAGTGCCCGCTAGTTAACATTGATCATCCAAGTGCCCGCTAGTTAACCTAGATAGTCCAAGTGGACGCTAGTTAACCTAGATAGTCTAAGTGCCTTCTAGTTACCCTAGACCGTCCAAGTGCTCGCTAAGAAACCTAGACAGTTCAAGTGCCCGTTAAGTAACCTAGATAGTCCAAGTGCCCGCTAGGTACCCTACATAGTCCAAGTTCCCACTAGGTAACCTAGATAGTCCAAGTGCCCATTACCTAACCTAGATAGTCCAATTGCCCGCTATGCAACATACATAGTAAAAGTGCCCGTTCGTTAACCTAGAAGTCCAAGTGCCCGCTAGGTAACCTAGACTGTCCAAGTGTCCGCTAGGTTACCTACATAGTCCAAGTGCCTGCTAGGTAACCTAGATAGTCCAGGGGCCAGCTAGTTAACCTACATAGTCCAAGTGCCCGGTAGTTAACTTACATAGTTCAAGTGTCCATAGGGAACATACATAGTCCACGTGCCCGCTAGGGTACATACAGAGTCCAAGTGCCCGCTAGGGAATCTACATAGTCCAAGGGCCAGCTAAATAATGTAGATAGTCCAAGTTCCGCTAGTTAATCTACATACTTCAAGGGCCCGCTAGTTAACCTACATAGTCCAAGTACCCACTAGTTAACCTAGATCGTCCAAGTGTCCGCTAGTTAATCTACATAATACAAGAGCCCGCTCGGGAATCTAGTTAGTCCAAGTGCCCGCTCTAGAACCTACATAGTCCAAGTGCCTGCTAGGGAACCTACATAGTCCAAGTGCCCGCGCTGGATCATACATAGTCCAAGTGCCCGCTAGGGAATCTACATAGTCCAAGGGACCGCTAGTTAACATAGATAGTCCAAGTGCCGCTAGTTAATCTACATAGTCCAAGGGCCTGCTAGTTAACCTACATAGTCCAAGTACCCGCAAGTTAACCAAGATCGTCCAAGTGCCCGCTAGGTAACCTACATAGTCCAAGGGCCCGCTAGTTAACCTACATAGTCCAAGGGCCCGCTAGTTAACCTACATCGTCCAAGGGCCCGCGAGGTAACCTAGACAGTTCAAGTGACCACTAGGTTACCTACATAGTCCAAGTGCCCGTTCGTTAACCTACATAGTCCAAATGACCGCTAGGTAACCAATATAGTCCAAATGCTTGCTAGGGGCCCTAATAGTCCAAATGCTCGCTAGTTAACCTAGATAGTCCAAGTGCTCGCTAGTTAACCTAGATAGTCCAAGTGCCCGATAGTTAACCTTGACAGACCAAGTGCCCGCTAGGGAACCTATCTAGTCCAAGTACCCGCTAGGTAACATACATAGTCCAAGTGCCCGCTAGGTAACATAGATAGTCCAAGTGCCCGCTAGGGAACGTACATAGTCCAAGTGCCCGCTAGGCAACCTAGATAGTCCAAGTGCCTGCAAGGTAACCTAGGTAGTCCAAGTGCCCACTAGTTAACCTACATAATCCAGGTTCCCCCTAGGTAACCTAGATAGTCCAAGGGCCCGCTAGGTAACCTACATAGTCAAAATGCCCGATAGGGAACCTACATAGTCCAAGTGCCTGCTAGGTAACCTACATAGTCCAAATGCCCGCTAGTTAACCTACATAGTACAAGTGCCCGATAGGCAACCTACATAATCCAAGTGCCCGCTAGGGAACCTAAATTGTCCAAGTGCCCGTTAGGTAACCTAGATAGTAGAAATGCCCGCTAGGGAATTCACATAGTCCAAGTGCCCGCTAGGGAACTTAAATAGTCCATGGGCCCGCTAGGGAACCTACATAGTCCAAGTGCCCGTTAGTTAACCTAGATAGTCCCAGTGCCCGCTAGGTAACCTAGATAGTCCAACAGCCCGGTAGGTAACCTACATACTCCAAGTACCCGCTAGGTAACGAAGATAGTTCAAGTGCCAGCTAGGTAACCTAGATAGTCTAAGTGCCCACTAGGTAACCTACAAAGTCTAAGTGCCCGCTAGGTAATCTATATAGTCCAAATGACCACTAGGGAGCATACATAGTCCAAATGCCCGCTCGGTAACCTAGGTAGTCCAAGGGCCCGCTAGGAAACTTACACAGTCCTAGTGCCCCCTAGTTAACCTACATTCTCCAAGTGCCCGCTAGGTACCCTACATAGTCCAAGTGCCCGATAGGGAACATACATAATCCAAATTCCCGCTAGGGAACCTACATAGTCCAAGTGCCCGTTAGGTAACGAAGATAGGTCAAGTGCCAGCTATGTAACCTAGATAGTCCAAGTGTCCTCTAGGTAACCTACAAAGTCTAAGTGCCCGCTAGTATATCTATATAGTCCAAATGCCCGCTAGGGAATCTACATAGTCCAAGGGCCCGCTAGTTAACGTAGATAGTCCAAATGCCGCTAGTAAATCTACATAGTCCAAGTGCCCGCTAGGTAACCTAGATAGTCCAAGGGCCCGCTTGTTAACCTACATAGTCCAAGTGCCCGGTAGTTAACTTACATAGTTCAAGTGTCCATAGGGAACATACAGAGTCCAAGTGCCCTCTAGGGAACCTACGTAGTCCAAGTTCCCGCTAGGCAACTTAGATAGTCCAAGTGCCCGTTAGCTAACAGAGATAGTCCAAGTGCCCGCTAGGTAACCACATAGTCCAAGTGCCCGTTCGTTAACCTAGATAGTCCAAGTGCCCGCTAGGAAACCTAGACAGTCCAAGTGCCTGCTAGGTAACCTACATATTCCAAGTGCCCGCTAGGTAACTTAGATAGTCCAAGTGCCCGTTAGCTAACATAGATAGTCCAAGTGCCCGCTAGGTAACCACATAGTCCAAGTGCCCGTTCGTTAACCTAGATAGTCCAAGTGCCCGCTAAGTAACCTAGACAGTCCAAGTGCCTGCTAGGTAACCTACATATTCCAAGTGCCCGTTTGCTAACCTAGATCTTCAAAGTGCCCACTAGGTAACCTTGACAATCCAAGTGCCCGCTAGTTAACCTACATAGTCCAAGTGCCCGATAGGGAACCTACATAATCCAAGTGCCCGCTAGGCAACCTACATAGTCCAATTACCCGCTAGGTAACCTAAATAGTCCAAATGCCCGCTAGGGAAACTACATAGTCCAAGTGCCCGCTAGTTAACCTAGATAGTCCAAGTGCCTGCTAGTAAACCTACATAATACAAGGACCTGCTAGTTAACCTACATAGTGCAAGGGCCCACTAGTTAACCTAGATCGTCCAAGTGTCTGCTAGATAACCTACATAGTCCCAGTGCCCTCTAGTTAACCTACATAGTCCAAGTGCCCGCTAAGTAACTTAGATAGTCCAAGTGCCCACTAGGGGACGTACATAGTCCATGTGCCCGCTAGGTAACTTAGATAGTCCAAGTGCCCGCTAGGGTATGTACATAGTCCAAGTGCCCGCTAGGTAACCTAGATAGTCTAAGTGCCCGCTATTTAACCTACATAGTCCAAGGGCCCGCTAGTTAACCACCATAGTCCAAGAGCCAGATAGGAAACCAACATAGTCCAAGTGCCCGTTAGGCAACCTAGATAGTCCAAGTGCCCGCTAGAGAACCTGCATCGCCCAAGTGCCCGCTAGTTAACTTAGATAGTCCAAGTGCCCGCTAGTTAACCTAAATAGTCCAAGTGCCCGCTAGTTAACCTAGATCGTCCAAGTGCCCGTTAAGAAACCTAGATAGTCCAAGTGCCCGCTAGGTTACCTACATAGTCCTAGTTCCCGCTAGGTAACCTGGATAGTCCTAGTGCCCGTTACCTAACATAGATCGTCCAAGTGCCCGCTAGGCAACCTACATAGTCCAAGTGCCCGTTCGTTAACCTAGAAATCCATGTCGCCGCTAGGTAAACTAGACAGTCCAACTGCCCGCTAGGTTACCTGCATAGTCCAAGTGCCCGTTAGGTAACCTAGATAGTCCAAGTGCCCGCTAGGTGACCTAAATAGTCAAAGTGCCTTCTAGGTAACCTAGATAGTCCAAGTTCCTGTTAGCTAACCTAGATAGTCCATGTGCCCGCTAGGTAACCTACATAGTCCAAGGACCCGCTCCTTAACCTAGTTCGTCCAAGTGTCCGCTAGTTAACCTACAAAGTCCAAGTGCCCGCTAAATAACCAAGATAGTCAAAGTGCCCGATAGGTAACCTACATAGTCCAAGTTCCCACTAGGTAACCTAGATAGTCCAAGTGCCCGTTACATAACCTAGACAGTCCAAGTGCCCGTTAGGTAACCTACATAGTCCAAATGCCCGCTAGTAACCTACATAGTCCAAGTGCCTGATAGGGAACCTACATAATCCAAGTGCCCGCTAGGGAACTTACATAGTCCAAGTGCCCGTTAGTTAACCTAGATAGTCCAAGTGCCCGCTAGTTAACCTAGATAGTCCAACTACCCGCTAGGTAACGTAGATAGTTCAAGTGCACGCTAGGTAACCTAGATAGTCCAAGTGCCCGCTATGTAACCTACAATGTCCAAGTGCCCTCTAGGTAATCTATATAGTCCAAATGCCCGCTAGGGCACCTACATATTCGAAATACCCGCTCTTTAACCTACATAGTCCAAGTGCCCGCTAGCTAACCTAGATAGTCTAAGAGCCCACTAGTTAACCTACATAGTTCAAGTGCCCGCTAGCTAACCTACATAGTCCAAGTGCCCGCTAGTTAACCTAGATCGTCCAAGTGCCCGCTAGTTAACCTACATAGTCCAAGGGACCGCTAGTTAACCTACATAGTGAAAGGGCCCGCTAGATAACCTAGATCGTCCAAGTGTCCGCTAGTTAACCTACATTTTCCAAGTGCCCGCTAGTTAACCTACATAATGCAAGTGCCCCTTAGCTAACCTAGATAGTCCAAGGGCCCGTTAGTTGACCTACATAGTCCAAGTACGGGCTAATTAACCTATATTGTCCAAGTGCCAGTTAGCTAACCTAGATAGTCTAAGGGCCCACTAGTTAACCTACATAGTTCAAGTGCCCGGTTGCTAACCTAGATAGTCCAAGGGCCCGCTAGGTAACCTACATAGTCCAAGTGCCAGCTAGGGTATGTAAATAGAGCAAGTGCCCGCTAGGTAACCTAGATGTCCAAGTGCCCAGTAGTTAACCTACATAGTCCCAATGCCCGATACAAACCTACATAGTCCAAGTGCCCAATAGGGAACCTATATAGTCCAAGTGCCCCCTATGGAACCTACACAGTCCAAGTGTCCGTTAGGGAACCTGGACTGCCCAAGTGCCCACTAGGGAACCTGCATCATCCAAGTGCTCGCCAGGTAACCTAGAGAGTCCAAGGGCCTGCTAGATAACCTACATAGTCCAAGTGCCCGATACGGAATCTGCATAGTCCAAGTGCCCGCTAGGGAACCTACATAATCCAAGTGCCCTTTAGGGAAACTAGAGAGTCCAAGTGCCCATAGGGAACCTATATAGTCCAAGTTCCCGCTAGGGAACCTACATAGGCAAAGTGCCCATTAGGGAACCTGCATCGTCCAAGTGCCCGCTAGTTAACCTAGATAGTCTAAGTGCCCGCTAGTTAAACAATATAGTCCAATTGCCCGCTAGTTAACCTAGATCGTCCAAGTGCCCGTTTGTTAACCTACATAGTCCAAGGGCCCGCTAGTTAACCTACATAGTCCAAGAACCCGCTAGTTAACCTAGATAGTCCAAGTGCCCGCTAGTTAACCTAGATATTCCAAGTGCCGGCTAGTTAACCTAGATCGTCCAAGTGTCCGCTAGTTAACCTACATAGTCCAAGTGCCCGTTAGGTAACCTACATAGTCCTAGTGCCCGCTAGGTAACCTAGATAGTCCAAGTTTCTTTTAGCTAACTTAGATAGTCCAAGTGCCTGCTAGGTAACCTACATAGTCAAAGTGCCCGCTAAGTAACCTAGATAGTCCAAGTTCCTTTTAGCTAACGTAGATACTCCAAGTGCCCGCTAGGTAACCTACATAGTCCAAGTGACCGAGAGGGAACCTACATATTCCAAGTGCCCGTTAGGGAACCTAGATAGTCCAAGTGCCCATAGGGAACCTATATAGTCCAAGTGTCCATAGGGAACCTATATAGTCCAAGTGTCCGCTAGGGAACCTACATAGTCAAAGTGCCCGCTAGGGAACCTGCATTGTACAAGTGCCCGCTAATTAACCAAGATAGTCCAAGTGCCCGCTAGTTAACATTGATCATCCAAATGCCCGCTAGTTAACCTACATAGTCTAAGTGCCAGATAGGGAACCTACATATTCCAAGTGCCCGTTAGGGAACCTAGATAGTCCAAGTGCCCGTTGGGAACCTATATAGTCCAAGTGCCCGCTAGGGAACCTACATAGTCAAAGTGCCCGCTAGGGAACCTGCATTGTGCAAGTGCCCGCTAGTTAACCTAGATTGTCCAAGTGCCTGCTAGTTAATCTACATAGTCCAAGAACCAGCTATTAACCTAGATATTCCAAGTGCCCGCTAGTTAACCTAGATAGACCAAGTGCCCCCTAGGGAACTTATCTAGTCCAAGTGGCCCATAGGGAACCTACATAGTCCAAGTGCCCGCTAGTTAACGTAGATGGTCCAAGTACCCGCTAGGAAACGTACATAGTCCAAGTGCCCCCTAGGTAACGTACATAGCCCAAGTGCCCGCTAGGTAACCTAGATAGTCCAAGTGCCCGCTAGTTAACCTACATAGTCCAAGTGCCTGCTAGGTTACCTAGGTAGTCCAAGTGCCCACTAGTTAACCTCCATAGTCCAGGTTCCCCCTAGGTAATCTAGATAGTCCAAGTGCCCGCTAGGTAACCTACATAGTCCAAATGCCCGCTAGTTATCCTACATAGTCCAAGTGACCGATAGGGAACCTACATAATCCAAGTGCCCGCTAGGGAACCTACATAGTCCAAGTGCCCGTTAGGTAACCTAGATAGTCCAAATGCCCGCTATGGAACCCACATAGTCCAAGGGCCCGCTAGGGAACCTACATACTCCAAGTGACTTTTATTAACCTAGATAGTCCTAGTGCCCGCTAGGTAACCTAGATAGTCCAAGTGCCCGCTAGTTAACCTACAAATTCTAAGTGCCCGATGGTAATCTATATAGTCCAAATGACCGCTAGGGAGCCTACATAGTCCAAATGCCCGCTAGGTAACCTAGATATTCCAAGGGCTCGCTAGGTAACCTACATAGTCCTAGTGCCCCCTAGTTAACCTATATTCTCCAAGTTCCCGATAGGGAACCTACATAGTCCAAGTGCCCGCAAGGTTACCTACATAGTCCAAATGCCCTCTAGTTAACCTACATAGTCCAAGTGGCCGATAGGGAACCTATATAATCCAAGTGCCCGCTAGGGAACCTATAGAGTCCAAGTGCCCGGTAGGTAACCTAGATAGTCCAAATGCCCGCCAGGAAACCCACATAGTCCAAGTGCCAGCTAGGGAACTTACATAATCCAAGTGCCCGATAGGGAACCTACATATTCCAAGTGCCTGTTAGGGAACTTAGATAGTCCAAAGGCCCATAGGGAACATATATAGTCCAAGTGCCAGCTAGGGAACCTACATAGTCAAAGTGCCCGCAAGGGAACCTGCATTGTCCAAATGCCCGCTAGTTAATCTACATAGTCCAGAATCTGCTAGTTTACCTAGATAGTCCAAGTGCCCGCAAGGTAACCTACATAGTCCAAAGGCCCGCTAGGTAACCTACATACTCCAAGTACCCGCTATGTAACCGAGATAGTCCAAGTGCCCGTTAGGTAACCTAGATAGTCCAAGTTCCCCCTAGGTAACCTACATTGTCCAAGTTCCCGCTAAGTAACCTAGATAGTCCAAATGCCCGTTACCTAACTTAGATAGCCCAAGTGCCCGTTCGTTAACCTAGATAGTCAAAGTGCCCGCTATGTAACCTAGACTGTCCAAGTGCCCGCTAGGTTACCTACATAGTCCAAGTGCCCGTTAATAGCATAGATAGTCCAAGTGCCCGCTACCTAACCTACATAGTCCAAGTGCCCGTTCGTTAACCTAGAAGTCCATGTGCCCGCTAGGTAACCTAGACTGTCCACGTGCCCGCTAGGTTACCTACATAGTCCAAGTGCCCGTTAATAGCATAGATAGTCCAAGTGCCCGCTAGGTAACCTACATAGTCCAAGGGCCCGCAAGGTAACCTTTAGAGTCCAAGTGCCCGCAAGGTAACCTAGATAGTCCAAGTGCCCGTTAGGTAACCTAGATAGTCCAAGTGCCCACTAGTTAACCTACATAGTCAAAGTGCCCGCTAGGTAACCTAGACAGTCCAAGTTCCCACTAGGTATCCTGCATAGTCCAAGTGCCCGTTAGGTAACCTAGATAGTCCAAGTGCCCGCTAGGTAACCTAGATAGTCCAAGTGCCCGTATGTTAACCTAGATAGTCCAAGTGCCCGCTAAGTACCGTAGACAGTCCAAGTGCCTGCTAGGTAACCTACATAGTCCAAGTGCCCGTTCATTAACCTATATAGTCCAAGGGCCCACTAGGTATCCTGCATAGTCCAAGTGCCCGTTAGGTAACCTAGATAGTCCAAGTGCCCGCTAGGTAACCTACATAGTCCAAGTGCCCGCTAGGTAACCTAGATAGTCCAAGTGCCAGTATGTTAACCTAGATAGTCCAAGTGCCCGTTAGTTATCCTAGATAGTCCAAGTGCCCACTAGGGGACGTACATAGTCCAAGTGCCTGCTAGGAAACCTAGATAGTCTAAGTGCTCGCTAGTTAACCTACATAGTCCAAGGGTCCGCAAGTTAACCTACATAGTCCAAGTGCGCAATAGGGAACCTACATAGTCCAAGCGCCCGCTAAGAGTCTTACATAGTCTAAGTGTCCGCTAGGGAACCTACATAGTCCAAGTGCCCGTTAGGGAACCTAGATAGTCCAAGTGCCCGCTTGGGAACCTGCATCATCCAAGTGCCCGCTAGTTAATCTAGATAGTCCAAGTGCCCGCTAGTTAACCTACATAGTCCAAGTGCCCTCTAGTTAACCTAGATATTCCAAGTGCCCGCTAGGGGACGTACATAGTCCAAGTGCCCGTTTGTTATCCTAGATAGTCAAAGTGCCCACTAGGTAACCTAGACAGTCCAAGTTCCCGCTAGGTTACCTACATAGTCTATGTGACCGCTGGTTAACCTGATAGTTCAAGGGCCTGCTAGTTAACCTACATAGTCCAAGTGCCCGCTAGTTAACGTACATAGCCCAGGGCCTGCTAGTTAACCTAGATCGTCCAAGTGCCCGCTAGTTAACCTAGATAGTCCAAGTGCCCGATAGGGAACCTACATAGTCCAAGTGCCCGCTGAGGAACCTACATAGTCCAAGTGCCCGATAGGGAACCTACATATTCCAAGTGCCTGTTAGGGAACTTAGATAGTCCAAGTGCCCGTAGGGAACATATATAGTCCAAGTGCCCGCTAGGGAACCTACATAGTCAAAGTGCCCACTAGGGAACCTGCATTGTCCAAGTGCCCGCTAGTTAACCTACATAGTCCAGAACCCGCTAGTTTACCTAGATTGTCCAAGTGCCCGCTAGATAACCTATATAGTCCAAGGGCCCGCTAGTTAACCTAGATATTCCAAGTGCCCGCTAGTTAACCTAGATCGTCCAAGAGTCCCCTAGTTAACCTACATAGTCCAAGTTCCCGTTAGGTAACCTAGATAGTCCAAGTGCCCGCAAGGTAACCTACATAATCCAAGTGCCCGCTAGGTAACCTAGATATTCCAAGTTCCTCTTAGCTAACCTAGATAGTCCAAGTGCCTGCTAGGTAACCTACATAGTCCAAGTGCCCATTCCTTAACCTAGATAGTCCAAGTACCCGCTGGGTAACCTAGACTGTCCAAATGCCCTCTAGATTACCTACATAGTCCAAGTGCACGTTCGTTAACCTAGATCATCCAAGTGCCCGCAAGGTAACCTACATAGTCCAAGGGCCCGCTAGGTAACCTACATATTGCAAGTGCCCACTAAGGAACCTAGATAGTCCAAGTGCCCGATAGGTAACCTACATAGTCCAAGTTCCCGCTAGGTAACCTAGATAGTCCAAGTGCCCGTTACCTAACCTACATAGTCCAAGTGCCCGCTAGGTAACCAATATAATCCACATGCCCGCTAGGGGCCCTAATAGTCCAAATGTCCGCTAGTTAACCTAGATAGTCCAAGTGCCCGCTAGTTAACCTAGATAGACCAAGTGCCCGCTAGGGAACCTATCTAGTCCAAGTACCCGCTAGGAAACGTACATACTCCAAGTGCCCACTAGGTAACGTACATAGTCTAAGTGCCCGCTAGGTAACGTAGATAGTCCAAGGGCCTGCTTGGGAACGTACATAGTCCAAGTGCCTGCTAGGTAACCTAGATAGTCCATGTGCCCACTAGTTAACCTACATAGTCCAGGTTCCCCCTAGGTAACCTAGATAGTCCAAGGGCCCGCTAGGTAACCTACATTGTCCTAGTGCCCCCTAGTTAACCTACATTCTCCAAGTGCCCGATAGGGAAACTACATAGTCCAAGTGCCCACTAGGTAACCAACATGTTCCAAATGCCCGCTAGTTAACCTACATAGTCCAAGTGCCCGATACGCAACCTACATAATCCAAGTGCCCGCTAGGGAACCTACATAATCCAAGTGCCCGTTAGTTAACCTAGATAGTCCAAGTGCCCGCTAGGTAACCTAGATTGTCCAACAGCCCGGTAGGTAACCTACATACTCCAAGTACACGCTAGGTAACGTAGATAGTTCAAGTGCCTGCTAGGTAATCTAGATAGTCCAAGTACCCGCTAGGTAACCTACAAAGTCTAAGTGCCCGCTAAATAATCTTTATAGTCCAAATAAACGCTAGGGAGCCTATATAGTCCAAATGCCCGCTAGGTAACCTAGATAGTCTATGGGCCCGCTAGGTAACCTACATAGTCCTAGTGCCCCCTAGTTAACCTACATTTTCCAAGTGCCCGATAGGGAACCTATATAGTCCAAGTGCCTGCTAGGTAACCTACATAGTTCAAATGCCCTCTAGTTAACCTACATAGTCCAAGTGCCCGCTAGGTAACCTAGATAATCCTAGTGCCCGCTAGGGAACCTTCATAGTCTTAGTGCCAGCTAGGTAACCTAGAGAGTCCAAGTGTCCGCTAGTTAACCTAGATAGTCCTACTGCCCGTTAGTTAACCTAGAGTGTCCAAGTGTCCACTAGGGGACGTACTTAGTCCAAGTGCCCGTTAGCTAACCTAGATAGTCCAAGTGACCGGTAGTTAACATTGAGCATCCAAGTGCCCGCTAGTTAAACTAGATAGTCCAAGTGCATGCTAGTTAACCTACGTAGTCCAAGGTCCGCTAGTAAACCTAGATAGTCCAAGTGCTCGCTAGTTAACCTACATAGTCCAAGTGCCCGCTATGTAACCTAGATAGTCAAAGTGCCCGTTAGGTAACCTAGATAGTCCAAGTGCCCGCTAGGTAACCTAGATACTCAAAGTGCCCCTTACGTAACCTAGATAGTCCAAGTGCCCGCTAAGCAACCTACATAGTCCAAGTGCCCGTTCGTTAACCTAGAAGTCCAAGTGCCCGCTAGGTAACCTAGACAGTCCAAGTGCCCGCTAGGTTACCTGCATATTCCAAGTGCCCGTTCGTTAACCTAGATAGTCCAAGTGCCCACTAGGTAACCTACATAGTCCAAGTGCCCGCTAGGTAACCTATATAGTCCAAGTGCCCGCTAGGTAACCTAGATAGTCCAAGGGCCCGCTAATTAGCCTACATAGTCCAAGGGCTCACTTGTTAACTTTGATAGTCCTAGTCCCCGCTAGTTAACCTAGATAGTCCAAGTGTCCGCTAGGTTACCTACATAGTCCTAGTTCCCGCTAGGTAACCTGGATAGTCCTAGTGCCCGTTACCTAACATAGATCGTCCAAGTGCCGGTAGGCAACCTACATAGTCCAAGTGCCCGTTCGTTAACCTAGAAATCCATGTCGCCGCTAGGTAAACTAGACAGTCCAACTGCCCGCTAGGTTACCTGCATAGTCCAAGTGCCCGTTAGGTAACCTAGATAGTCCAAGTGCCCGCTAGGTGACCTAAATAGTCAAAGTGCCTTCTAGGTAACCTAGATAGTCCAAGTTCCTGTTAGCTAACCTAGATAGTCCATGTGCCCGCTAGGTAACCTACATAGTCCAAGGACCTGCTCCTTAACCTAGTTCGTCCAAGTGTCCGCTAGTTAACCTACATAGTCCAAGTGCCCGCTAAATAACCAAGATAGTCAAAGTGCCCGATAGGTTACCTACATAGTCCAAGTTCCCACTAGGAAACCTAGATAGTCCAAGTGCCCGTTACATAACCTAGATAGTCCAAGTGCCCGTTAGGTAACCTACATAATCCAAATGCCCGCTAGTAACCTACATAGTCCATGTGCCTGATAGGGAACCTACGTAATCCAAGTGCCCGCTAGGAAACTTACATAGTCCAAGTGCCCGTTAGTTAACTTAGATAGTCCAAGTGCCCGCTAGTTAACCTAGATAGTCCAAGTACCCGCTAGGTAACGTAGATAGTTCAAGTGCACGCTAGGTAACCTAGATAGTCCAAGTTCCCCCTAGGTAACCTACATTGTCCAAGTTCCCGCTAAGTAACCTAGATAGTCCAAATGCCCGTTACCTAACCTAGATAGCCCAAGTGCCCGTTCGTTAACCTAGATAGTCAAAGTGCCCGCTATGTAACCTAGACTGTCCAAGTGCCCGCTAGGTTACCTACATAGTCCAAGTGCCCGTTAATAGCATAGATAGTCCAAGTGCCCGCTACCTAACCTACATAGTCCAAGTGCCCGTTCGTTAACCTAGAAGTCCATGTGCCCGCTAGGTAACCTAGACTGTCCAAGTGCCCGCTAGGTTACCTACATAGTCCAAGTGCCCGTTAATAGCATAGATAGTCCAAGTGCCCGCTAGGTAACCTACATAGTCCAAGGGCCCGCAAGGTAACCTTTAGAGTCCAAGTGCCCGCAAGGTAACCTAGATAGTCCAAGTGCCCGTTAGGTAACCTAGATAGTCCAAGTGCCCACTAGTTAACCTACATAGTCAAAGTGCCCGCTAGGTAACCTAGACAGTCCAAGTTCCCACTAGGTATCCTGCATAGTCCAAGTGCCCGTTAGGTAACCTAGATAGTCCAAGTGCCCGCTAGGTAACCTAGATAGTCCAAGTGCCCGTATGTTAACCTAGATAGTCCAAGTGCCCGCTAAGTACCGTAGACAGTCCAAGTGCCTGCTAGGTAACCTACATAGTCCAAGTGCCCGTTCATTAACCTATATAGTCCAAGGGCCCACTAGGTATCCTGCATAGTCCAAGTGCCCGTTAGGTAACCTAGATAGTCCAAGTGCCCGCTAGGTAACCTACATAGTCCAAGTGCCCGCTAGGTAACCTAGATAGTCCAAGTGCCAGTATGTTAACCTAGATAGTCCAAGTGCCCGTTAGTTATCCTAGATAGTCCAAGTGCCCACTAGGGGACGTACATAGTCCAAGTGCCTGCTAGGAAACCTAGATAGTCTAAGTGCTCGCTAGTTAACCTACATAGTCCAAGGGTCCGCAAGTTAACCTACATAGTCCAAGTGCGCAATAGGGAACCTACATAGTCCAAGCGCCCGCTAAGAGTCTTACATAGTCTAAGTGTCCGCTAGGGAACCTACATAGTCCAAGTGCCCGTTAGGGAACCTAGATAGTCCAAGTGCCCGCTTGGGAACCTGCATCATCCAAGTGCCCGCTAGTTAATCTAGATAGTCCAAGTGCCCGCTAGTTAACCTACATAGTCCAAGTGCCCTCTAGTTAACCTAGATATTCCAAGTGCCCGCTAGGGGACGTACATAGTCCAAGTGCCCGTTTGTTATCCTAGATAGTCAAAGTGCCCACTAGGTAACCTAGACAGTCCAAGTTCCCGCTAGGTTACCTACATAGTCTATGTGACCGCTGGTTAACCTGATAGTTCAAGGGCCTGCTAGTTAACCTACATAGTCCAAGTGCCCGCTAGTTAACGTACATAGCCCAGGGCCTGCTAGTTAACCTAGATCGTCCAAGTGCCCGCTAGTTAACCTAGATAGTCCAAGTGCCCGATAGGGAACCTACATAGTCCAAGTGCCCGCTGAGGAACCTACATAGTCCAAGTGCCCGATAGGGAACCTACATATTCCAAGTGCCTGTTAGGGAACTTAGATAGTCCAAGTGCCCGTAGGGAACATATATAGTCCAAGTGCCCGCTAGGGAACCTACATAGTCAAAGTGCCCACTAGGGAACCTGCATTGTCCAAGTGCCCGCTAGTTAACCTACCTAGTCCAGAACCCGCTAGTTTACCTAGATTGTCCAAGTGCCCGCTAGATAACCTATATAGTCCAAGGGCCCGCTAGTTAACCTAGATATTCCAAGTGCCCGCTAGTTAACCTAGATCGTCCAAGAGTCCCCTAGTTAACCTACATAGTCCAAGTTCCCGTTAGGTAACCTAGATAGTCCAAGTGCCCGCAAGGTAACCTACATAATCCAAGTGCCCGCTAGGTAACCTAGATATTCCAAGTTCCTCTTAGCTAACCTAGATAGTCCAAGTGCCTGCTAGGTAACCTACATAGTCCAAGTGCCCATTCCTTAACCTAGATAGTCCAAGTACCCGCTGGGTAACCTAGACTGTCCAAATGCCCTCTAGATTACCTACATAGTCCAAGTGCACGTTCGTTAACCTAGATCATCCAAGTGCCCGCAAGGTAACCTACATAGTCCAAGGGCCCGCTAGGTAACCTACATATTGCAAGTGCCCACTAAGGAACCTAGATAGTCCAAGTGCCCGATAGGTAACCTACATAGTCCAAGTTCCCGCTAGGTAACCTAGATAGTCCAAGTGCCCGTTACCTAACCTACATAGTCCAAGTGCCCGCTAGGTAACCAATATAATCCACATGCCCGCTAGGGGCCCTAATAGTCCAAATGTCCGCTAGTTAACCTAGATAGTCCAAGTGCCCGCTAGTTAACCTAGATAGACCAAGTGCCCGCTAGGGAACCTATCTAGTCCAAGTACCCGCTAGGAAACGTACATACTCCAAGTGCCCACTAGGTAACGTACATAGTCTAAGTGCCCGCTAGGTAACGTAGATAGTCCAAGGGCCTGCTTGGGAACGTACATAGTCCAAGTGCCTGCTAGGTAACCTAGATAGTCCATGTGCCCACTAGTTAACCTACATAGTCCAGGTTCCCCCTAGGTAACCTAGATAGTCCAAGGGCCCGCTAGGTAACCTACATTGTCCTAGTGCCCCCTAGTTAACCTACATTCTCCAAGTGCCCGATAGGGAAACTACATAGTCCAAGTGCCCACTAGGTAACCAACATGTTCCAAATGCCCGCTAGTTAACCTACATAGTCCAAGTGCCCGATACGCAACCTACATAATCCAAGTGCCCGCTAGGGAACCTACATAATCCAAGTGCCCGTTAGTTAACCTAGATAGTCCAAGTGCCCGCTAGGTAACCTAGATTGTCCAACAGCCCGGTAGGTAACCTACATACTCCAAGTACACGCTAGGTAACGTAGATAGTTCAAGTGCCTGCTAGGTAATCTAGATAGTCCAAGTACCCGCTAGGTAACCTACAAAGTCTAAGTGCCCGCTAAATAATCTTTATAGTCCAAATAAACGCTAGGGAGCCTATATAGTCCAAATGCCCGCTAGGTAACCTAGATAGTCTATGGGCCCGCTAGGTAACCTACATAGTCCTAGTGCCCCCTAGTTAACCTACATTTTCCAAGTGCCCGATAGGGAACCTATATAGTCCAAGTGCCTGCTAGGTAACCTACATAGTTCAAATGCCCTCTAGTTAACCTACATAGTCCAAGTGCCCGCTAGGTAACCTAGATAATCCTAGTGCCCGCTAGGGAACCTTCATAGTCTTAGTGCCAGCTAGGTAACCTAGAGAGTCCAAGTGTCCGCTAGTTAACCTAGATAGTCCTACTGCCCGTTAGTTAACCTAGAGTGTCCAAGTGTCCACTAGGGGACGTACTTAGTCCAAGTGCCCGTTAGCTAACCTAGATAGTCCAAGTGACCGGTAGTTAACATTGAGCATCCAAGTGCCCGCTAGTTAAACTAGATAGTCCAAGTGCATGCTAGTTAACCTACGTAGTCCAAGGTCCGCTAGTAAACCTAGATAGTCCAAGTGCTCGCTAGTTAACCTACATAGTCCAAGTGCCCGCTATGTAACCTAGATAGTCAAAGTGCCCGTTAGGTAACCTAGATAGTCCAAGTGCCCGCTAGGTAACCTAGATACTCAAAGTGCCCCTTACGTAACCTAGATAGTCCAAGTGCCCGCTAAGCAACCTACATAGTCCAAGTGCCCGTTCGTTAACCTAGAAGTCCAAGTGCCCGCTAGGTAACCTAGACAGTCCAAGTGCCCGCTAGGTTACCTGCATATTCCAAGTGCCCGTTCGTTAACCTAGATAGTCCAAGTGCCCACTAGGTAACCTACATAGTCCAAGTGCCCGCTAGGTAACCTATATAGTCCAAGTGCCCGCTAGGTAACCTAGATAGTCCAAGGGCCCGCTAATTAGCCTACATAGTCCAAGGGCTCACTTGTTAACTTTGATAGTCCTAGTCCCCGCTAGTTAACCTAGATAGTCCAAGTGTCCGCTAGGTTACCTACATAGTCCTAGTTCCCGCTAGGTAACCTGGATAGTCCTAGTGCCCGTTACCTAACATAGATCGTCCAAGTGCCGGTAGGCAACCTACATAGTCCAAGTGCCCGTTCGTTAACCTAGAAATCCATGTCGCCGCTAGGTAAACTAGACAGTCCAACTGCCCGCTAGGTTACCTGCATAGTCCAAGTGCCCGTTAGGTAACCTAGATAGTCCAAGTGCCCGCTAGGTGACCTAAATAGTCAAAGTGCCTTCTAGGTAACCTAGATAGTCCAAGTTCCTGTTAGCTAACCTAGATAGTCCATGTGCCCGCTAGGTAACCTACATAGTCCAAGGACCTGCTCCTTAACCTAGTTCGTCCAAGTGTCCGCTAGTTAACCTACATAGTCCAAGTGCCCGCTAAATAACCAAGATAGTCAAAGTGCCCGATAGGTTACCTACATAGTCCAAGTTCCCACTAGGAAACCTAGATAGTCCAAGTGCCCGTTACATAACCTAGATAGTCCAAGTGCCCGTTAGGTAACCTACATAATCCAAATGCCCGCTAGTAACCTACATAGTCCATGTGCCTGATAGGGAACCTACGTAATCCAAGTGCCCGCTAGGAAACTTACATAGTCCAAGTGCCCGTTAGTTAACTTAGATAGTCCAAGTGCCCGCTAGTTAACCTAGATAGTCCAAGTACCCGCTAGGTAACGTAGATAGTTCAAGTGCACGCTAGGTAACCTAGATAGTCCAAGTGCCCGCTATGTAACCTACAATGTCCACGTGCCCCCCAGGTAATCTATATAGTCCAAATGCCCGCTAGGGCACCTACATAGTCGAAATACCCGCTCTTTAACCTACATAGTCCAAGTGCCCGCTAGCTAACCTAGATAGTCTAAGGGCCCACTAGTTAACCTACATAGTTTAAGTGCCCGCTAGCTAACCTACATAGTCCAAGTGCCCGCTAGTTAACCTAGATCGTCCAAGTGCCCGCTAGTTAACCTACATAGTCCAAGGGACCGCTAGTTAACCTACATAGTGAAAGGGCCCGCTAGTTAACCTAGATCGTCCAAGTGTCCGCTAGTTAACCTACATTTTCCAAGTGCCCGCTAGTTAACCTACATAATCCAAGTGCCCCTTAGCTAACCTAGATAGTCCAAGGGCCCGTTAGTTGACCTACATAGTCCAAGTACGGGCTAATTAACCTATATTGTCCAAGTGCCAGTTAGCTAACCTAGATAGTCAAAGGGCCCACTAGTTAACCTACATAGTTCAAGTCCCCGCTAGCTAACCTAGATAGTCCAAGGGCCCGCTAGGTAACCTACATAGTCCAAGTGCCAGCTAGGGTATGTAAATAGAGCAAGTGCCCGCTAGGTAACCTAGATATCCAAGTGCCCAGTAGTTAACCTACATAGTCCCAATGCCCGATACAAACCTACATAGTCCAAGTGCCCAATAGGGAACCTATATAGTCCAAGTACCCCCTATGGAACCTACACAGTCCAAGTGCCCATTAGGGAACCTGGACAGCCCAAGTGCCCACTAGGGAACCTGAATCGTCCAAGTGCTCGCCAGGTAATCTAGAGAGTCCAAGGGCCTGCTAGATAACCTACATAGTCCAAGTGCCCGATACGGAATCTGCATAGTCCAAGTGCCCGCTAGGGAACCTACATAATCCAAGTGCCCTTTAGGGAAACTAGAGAGTCCAAGTGCCCATAGGGAACCTATATAGTCCAAGTTCCCGCTAGGGAACCTACATAGGCAAAGTGCCCCTTAGGGAACCTGCATCGTCCAAGTGCCCGCTAGTTAACCTAGATAGTCCAAGTGCCCGCTAGTTAAACAATATAGTCCAATTGCCCGCTAGTTAACCTAGATCGTCCAAGTGCCCGTTTGTTAACCTACATAGTCCAAGGGCCCGCTAGTTAACCTACATAGTCCAAGAACCCGCTAGTTAACCTAGATAGTCCAAGTGCCCGCTAGTTAACCTAGATATTCCAAGTGCCGGCTAGTTAACCTAGATCGTCCAAGTGTCCGCTAGTTAACCTACCTAGTCCAAGTGCCCGATAGGTAACCTACATAGTCCTAGTGCCCGCTAGGTAACCTAGATAGTCCAAGTTTCTTTTAGCTAACTTAGATAGTCTAAGTGGCTGCTAGGTAACCTACATAGTCAAATGCCCGCTAAGTAACCTAGAAAGTCCAAGTTCCTGTTAGCTAACGTAGATACTCCAAGTGCCCGCTAGGTAACCTATATAGTCCAAGTGCCCGCTAGGGAACCTACAGAGTCCAAGTGCCCGGTAGGTAACCTAGATAGTCCAAATGCCCGCCATGAAACCCACATAGTCCAAGTGCCCGCTAGGGAACTTACATAGTCCAAGTGCCCGAGAGGGAACCTACATATTCCAAGTGCCCGTTAGGGAACCTAGATAGTCCAAGTGCCCATAGGGAACCTATATAGTCCAAGTGTCCATAGGGAACCTATATATTCCAAGTGCCCGCTAGGGAACCTACATAGTCAAAGTGCCCGCTAGGGAACCTGCATTGTACAAGTGCCCGCTAATTAACCAAGATAGTCCAAGTGCCCGCTAGTTAACATTGATCATCCAAATGCCCGCTAGTTAACCTACATAGTCTAAGTGCCAGATAGGGAACCTACATATTCCAAGTGCCCGTTAGGGAACCTAGATAGTCCAAGTGCCCGTTGGGAACCTATATAGTCCAAGTGCCCGCTAGGGAACCTACATAGTCAAAGTGCCCGCTAGGGAACCTGCATTGTGCAAGTGCCCGCTAGTTAACCTAGATTGTCCAAGAGCCTGCTAGTTAATCTACATAGTCCAAGAACCAGCTATTAACCTAGATATTCCAAGTGCCCGCTAGTTAACCTAGATAGACCAAGTGCCCCCTAGGGAACCTATCTAGTCCAAGTGCCCCATAGGGAACCTACATAGACCAAGTGCCCGCTAGTTAACGTAGATGGTCCAAGTACCCGCTAGGAAACGTACATAGTCCAAGTGCCCCCTAGGTAACGTACATAGCCCAAGTGCCCGCTAGGTAACCTAGATAGTCCAAGTGCCCGCTAGTTAACCTACATAGTCCAAGTGCCTGCTAGGTTACCTAGATAGTCCAAGTGCCCACTAGTTAACCTCCATAGTCCAGGTTCCCCCTAGGTAATCTAGATAGTCCAAGTGCCCGCTAGGTAACCTACATAGTCCAAATGCCCGCTAGTTATCCTACATAGTCCAAGTGACCGATAGGGAACCTACATAATCCAAGTGCCCGCTAGGGAACCTACATAGTCCAAGTGCCCGTTAGGTAACCTAGATAGTCCAAATGCCCGCTATGGAACCCACATAGCCCAAGGGCCCGCTAGGGAACCTACATACTCCAAGTGACTTTTATTAACCTAGATAGTCCTAGTGCCCGCTAGGTAACCTAGATAGTCCAAGTGCCCGCTAGGTAACCTACAAATTCTAAGTGCCCGCTAGGTAATCTATATAGTCCAAATGACCGCAAGGGAGCCTACATATTCCAAATGCCCGCTAGGTAACCTAGATATTCCAAGGGCCCGCTAGGTAACCTACATAGTCCTAGTGCCCCCTAGTTAACCTATATTCTCCAAGTTCCCGATAGGGAACCTACATAGTCCAAGTGCCCGCAAGGTTACCTACATAGTCCAAATGCCCTTTAGTTAACCTACATAGTCCAAGTGGCCGATAGGGAACCTATATAATCCAAGTGCCCGCTAGGGAACCTATAGAGTCCAAGTGCCCGGTAGGTAACCTAGATAGTCCAAATGCCCGCCAGGAAACCCACATAGTCCAAGTGCCAGCTAGGGAACTTACATAATCCAAGTGCCCGATAGGGAACCTACATATTCCAAGTGCCTGTTAGGGAACTTAGATAGTCCAAAGGCCCGTAGGGAACATATATAGTCCAAGTGCCAGCTAGGGAACCTACATAGTCAAAGTGCCCGCAAGGGAACCTGCATTGTCCAAATGCCCGCTAGTTAATCTACATAGTCCAGAATCTGCTAGTTTACCTAGATAGTCCAAGTGCCCGCAAGGTAACCTACATAGTCCAAAGGCCCGCTAGGTAACCTACATACTCCAAGTACCCGCTATGTAACCGAGATAGTCCAAGTGCCCGTTAGGTAACCTAGATAGTCCAAGTTCCCCCTAGGTAACCTACATTGTCCAAGTTCCCGCTAAGTAACCTAGATAGTCCAAATGCCCGTTACCTAACTTAGATAGCCCAAGTGCCCGTTCGTTAACCTAGATAGTCAAAGTGCCCGCTATGTAACCTAGACTGTCCAAGTGCCCGCTAGGTTACCTACATAGTCCAAGTGCCCGTTAATAGCATAGATAGTCCAAGTGCCCACTACCTAACCTACATAGTCCAAGTGCCCGTTCGTTAACCTAGAAGTCCATGTGCCCGCTAGGTAACCTAGACTGTCCAAGTGCCCGCTAGGTTACCTACATAGTCCAAGTGCCCGTTAATAGCATAGATAGTCCAAGTGCCCGCTAGGTAACCTACATAGTCCAAGGGCCCGCAAGGTAACCTTTAGAGTCCAAGTGCCCGCTAGGTAACCTAGATAGTCCAAGTGCCCTTTAGGTAACCTAGATAGTCCAAGTGCCCGCTAGTTAACCTACATAGTCAAAGTGCCCGCTAGGTAACCTAGACAGTCCAAGTTCCCACTAGGTATCCTGCATAGTCCAAGTGCCCGTTAGGTAACCTAGATAGTCCAAGTGCCCGCTAGGTAACCTAGATAGTCCAAGTGCCCGTATGTTAACCTAGATAGTCCAAGTGCCCGCTAAGTACCGTAGACAGTCCAAGTGCCTGCTAGGTAACCTACATAGTCCAAGTGCCCGTTCATTAACCTATATAGTCCAAGGGCCCACTAGGTATCCTGCATAGTCCAAGTGCCCGTTAGGTAACCTAGATAGTCCAAGTGCCCGCTAGGTAACCTACATAGTCCAAGTGCCCGCTAGGTAACCTAGATAGTCCATGTGCCAGTACGTTAACCTAGATAGTCCAAGTGCCCGTTAGTTATCCTAGATAGTCCAAGTGCCCACTAGGGGACGTACATAGTCCAAGTGCCTGCTAGGTAACCTAGATAGTCCATGTGCCCACTAGTTAACCTACATAGTCCAGGTTCCCCCTAGGTAACCTAGATAGTCCAAGGGCCCGCTAGGTAACCTACATTGTCCTAGTGCCCCCTAGTTAACCTACATTCTCCAAGTGCTCGATAGGGAAACTACATAGTCCAAGTGCCCACTAGGTAACCAACATGTTCCAAATGCCCGCTAGTTAACCTACATAGTCCAAGTGCCCGATACGCAACCTACATAATCCAAGTGCCCGCTAGGGAACCTACATAATCCAAGTGCCCGTTAGTTAACCTAGATAGTCCAAGTGCCCGCTAGGTAACCTAGATTGTCCAACAGCCCGGTAGGTAACCTACATACTCCAAGTACACGCTAGGTAACGTAGATAGTTCAAGTGCCTGCTAGGTAATCTAGATAGTCCAAGTACCCGCTAGGTAACCTACAAAGTCTAAGTGCCCGCTAAATAATCTTTATAGTCCAAATAAACGCTAGGGAGCCTATATAGTCCAAATGCCCGCTAGGTAACCTAGATAGTCTATGGGCCCGCTAGGTAACCTACATAGTCCTAGTGCCCCCTAGTTAACCTACATTTTCCAAGTGCCCGATAGGGAACCTATATAGTCCAAGTGCCTGCTAGGTAACCTACATAGTTCAAATGCCCTCTAGTTAACCTACATAGTCCAAGTGCCCGCTAGGTAACCTAGATAATCCTAGTGCCCGCTAGGGAACCTTCATAGTCTTAGTGCCAGCTAGGTAACCTAGAGAGTCCAAGTGTCCGCTAGTTAACCTAGATAGTCCTACTGCCCGTTAGTTAACCTAGAGTGTCCAAGTGTCCACTAGGGGACGTACTTAGTCCAAGTGCCCGTTAGCTAACCTAGATAGTCCAAGTGACCGGTAGTTAACATTGAGCATCCAAGTGCCCGCTAGTTAAACTAGATAGTCCAAGTGCATGCTAGTTAACCTACGTAGTCCAAGGTCCGCTAGTAAACCTAGATAGTCCAAGTGCTCGCTAGTTAACCTACATAGTCCAAGTGCCCGCTATGTAACCTAGATAGTCAAAGTGCCCGTTAGGTAACCTAGATAGTCCAAGTGCCCGCTAGGTAACCTAGATACTCAAAGTGCCCCTTACGTAACCTAGATAGTCCAAGTGCCCACTAAGCAACCTACATAGTCCAAGTGCCCGTTCGTTAACCTAGAAGTCCAAGTGCCCGCTAGGTAACCTAGACAGTCCAAGTGCCCGCTAGGTTACCTGCATATTCCAAGTGCCCGTTCGTTAACCTAGATAGTCCAAGTGCCCACTAGGTAACCTACATAGTCCAAGTGCCCGCTAGGTAACCTATATAGTCCAAGTGCCCGCTAGGTAACCTAGATAGTCCAAGGGCCCGCTAATTAGCCTACATAGTCCAAGGGCTCACTTGTTAACTTTGATAGTCCTAGTCCCCGCTAGTTAACCTAGATAGTCCAAGTGTCCGCTAGGTTACCTACATAGTCCTAGTTCCCGCTAGGTAACCTGGATAGTCCTAGTGCCCGTTACCTAACATAGATCGTCCAAGTGCCGGTAGGCAACCTACATAGTCCAAGTGCCCGTTCGTTAACCTAGAAATCCATGTCGCCGCTAGGTAAACTAGACAGTCCAACTGCCCGCTAGGTTACCTGCATAGTCCAAGTGCCCGTTAGGTAACCTAGATAGTCCAAGTGCCCGCTAGGTGACCTAAATAGTCAAAGTGCCTTCTAGGTAACCTAGATAGTCCAAGTTCCTGTTAGCTAACCTAGATAGTCCATGTGCCCGCTAGGTAACCTACATAGTCCAAGGACCCGCTCCTTAACCTAGTTCGTCCAAGTGTCCGCTAGTTAACCTACATAGTCCAAGTGCCCGCTAAATAACCAAGATAGTCAAAGTGCCCGATAGGTTACCTACATAGTCCAAGTTCCCACTAGGAAACCTAGATAGTCCAAGTGCCCGTTACATAACCTAGATAGTCCAAGTGCCCGTTAGGTAACCTACATAATCCAAATGCCCGCTAGTAACCTACATAGTCCAAGTGCCTGATAGGGAACCTACGTAATCCAAGTGCCCGCTAGGAAACTTACATAGTCCAAGTGCCCGTTAGTTAACTTAGATAGTCCAAGTGCCCGCTAGTTAACCTAGATAGTCCAAGTACCCGCTAGGTAACGTAGATAGTTCAAGTGCACGCTAGGTAACCTAGATAGTCCAAGTGCCCGCTATGTAACCTACAATGTCCACGTGCCCCCCAGGTAATCTATATAGTCCAAATGCCCGCTAGGGCACCTACATAGTCGAAATACCCGCTCTTTAACCTACATAGTCCAAGTGCCCGCTAGCTAACCTAGATAGTCTAAGGGCCCACTAGTTAACCTACATAGTTTAAGTGCCCGCTAGCTAACCTACATAGTCCAAGTGCCCGCTAGTTAACCTAGATCGTCCAAGTGCCCGCTAGTTAACCTACATAGTCCAAGGGACCGCTAGTTAACCTACATAGTGAAAGGGCCCGCTAGTTAACCTAGATCGTCCAAGTGTCCGCTAGTTAACCTACATTTTCCAAGTGCCCGCTAGTTAACCTACATAATCCAAGTGCCCCTTAGCTAACCTAGATAGTCCAAGGGCCCGTTAGTTGACCTACATAGTCCAAGTACGGGCTAATTAACCTATATTGTCCAAGTGCCAGTTAGCTAACCTAGATAGTCAAAGGGCCCACTAGTTAACCTACATAGTTCAAGTCCCCGCTAGCTAACCTAGATAGTCCAAGGGCCCGCTAGGTAACCTACATAGTCCAAGTGCCAGCTAGGGTATGTAAATAGAGCAAGTGCCCGCTAGGTAACCTAGATATCCAAGTGCCCAGTAGTTAACCTACATAGTCCCAATGCCCGATACAAACCTACATAGTCCAAGTGCCCAATAGGGAACCTATATAGTCCAAGTACCCCCTATGGAACCTACACAGTCCAAGTGCCCATTAGGGAACCTGGACAGCCCAAGTGCCCACTAGGGAACCTGAATCGTCCAAGTGCTCGCCAGGTAATCTAGAGAGTCCAAGGGCCTGCTAGATAACCTACATAGTCCAAGTGCCCGATACGGAATCTGCATAGTCCAAGTGCCCGCTAGGGAACCTACATAATCCAAGTGCCCTTTAGGGAAACTAGAGAGTCCAAGTGCCCATAGGGAACCTATATAGTCCAAGTTCCCGCTAGGGAACCTACATAGGCAAAGTGCCCCTTAGGGAACCTGCATCGTCCAAGTGCCCGCTAGTTAACCTAGATAGTCCAAGTGCCCGCTAGTTAAACAATATAGTCCAATTGCCCGCTAGTTAACCTAGATCGTCCAAGTGCCCGTTTGTTAACCTACATAGTCCAAGGGCCCGCTAGTTAACCTACATAGTCCAAGAACCCGCTAGTTAACCTAGATAGTCCAAGTGCCCGCTAGTTAACCTAGATATTCCAAGTGCCGGCTAGTTAACCTAGATCGTCCAAGTGTCCGCTAGTTAACCTACCTAGTCCAAGTGCCCGATAGGTAACCTACATAGTCCTAGTGCCCGCTAGGTAACCTAGATAGTCCAAGTTTCTTTTAGCTAACTTAGATAGTCTAAGTGGCTGCTAGGTAACCTACATAGTCAAATGCCCGCTAAGTAACCTAGAAAGTCCAAGTTCCTGTTAGCTAACGTAGATACTCCAAGTGCCCGCTAGGTAACCTATATAGTCCAAGTGCCCGCTAGGGAACCTACAGAGTCCAAGTGCCCGGTAGGTAACCTAGATAGTCCAAATGCCCGCCATGAAACCCACATAGTCCAAGTGCCCGCTAGGGAACTTACATAGTCCAAGTGCCCGAGAGGGAACCTACATATTCCAAGTGCCCGTTAGGGAACCTAGATAGTCCAAGTGCCCATAGGGAACCTATATAGTCCAAGTGTCCATAGGGAACCTATATAGTCCAAGTGCCCGCTAGGGAACCTACATAGTCAAAGTGCCCGCTAGGGAACCTGCATTGTACAAGTGCCCGCTAATTAACCAAGATAGTCCAAGTGCCCGCTAGTTAACATTGATCATCCAAATGCCCGCTAGTTAACCTACATAGTCTAAGTGCCAGATAGGGAACCTACATATTCCAAGTGCCCGTTAGGGAACCTAGATAGTCCAAGTGCCCGTTGGGAACCTATATAGTCCAAGTGCCCGCTAGGGAACCTACATAGTCAAAGTGCCCGCTAGGGAACCTGCATTGTGCAAGTGCCCGCTAGTTAACCTAGATTGTCCAAGAGCCTGCTAGTTAATCTACATAGTCCAAGAACCAGCTATTAACCTAGATATTCCAAGTGCCCGCTAGTTAACCTAGATAGACCAAGTGCCCCCTAGGGAACCTATCTAGTCCAAGTGCCCCATAGGGAACCTACATAGACCAAGTGCCCGCTAGTTAACGTAGATGGTCCAAGTACCCGCTAGGAAACGTACATAGTCCAAGTGCCCCCTAGGTAACGTACATAGCCCAAGTGCCCGCTAGGTAACCTAGATAGTCCAAGTGCCCGCTAGTTAACCTACATAGTCCAAGTGCCTGCTAGGTTACCTAGATAGTCCAAGTGCCCACTAGTTAACCTCCATAGTCCAGGTTCCCCCTAGGTAATCTAGATAGTCCAAGTGCCCGCTAGGTAACCTACATAGTCCAAATGCCCGCTAGTTATCCTACATAGTCCAAGTGACCGATAGGGAACCTACATAATCCAAGTGCCCGCTAGGGAACCTACATAGTCCAAGTGCCCGTTAGGTAACCTAGATAGTCCAAATGCCCGCTATGGAACCCACATAGCCCAAGGGCCCGCTAGGGAACCTACATACTCCAAGTGACTTTTATTAACCTAGATAGTCCTAGTGCCCGCTAGGTAACCTAGATAGTCCAAGTGCCCGCTAGGTAACCTACAAATTCTAAGTGCCCGCTAGGTAATCTATATAGTCCAAATGACCGCAAGGGAGCCTACATATTCCAAATGCCCGCTAGGTAACCTAGATATTCCAAGGGCCCGCTAGGTAACCTACATAGTCCTAGTGCCCCCTAGTTAACCTATATTCTCCAAGTTCCCGATAGGGAACCTACATAGTCCAAGTGCCCGCAAGGTTACCTACATAGTCCAAATGCCCTTTAGTTAACCTACATAGTCCAAGTGGCCGATAGGGAACCTATATAATCCAAGTGCCCGCTAGGGAACCTATAGAGTCCAAGTGCCCGGTAGGTAACCTAGATAGTCCAAATGCCCGCCAGGAAACCCACATAGTCCAAGTGCCAGCTAGGGAACTTACATAATCCAAGTGCCCGATAGGGAACCTACATATTCCAAGTGCCTGTTAGGGAACTTAGATAGTCCAAAGGCCCGTAGGGAACATATATAGTCCAAGTGCCAGCTAGGGAACCTACATAGTCAAAGTGCCCGCAAGGGAACCTGCATTGTCCAAATGCCCGCTAGTTAATCTACATAGTCCAGAATCTGCTAGTTTACCTAGATAGTCCAAGTGCCCGCAAGGTAACCTACATAGTCCAAAGGCCCGCTAGGTAACCTACATACTCCAAGTACCCGCTATGTAACCGAGATAGTCCAAGTGCCCGTTAGGTAACCTAGATAGTCCAAGTTCCCCCTAGGTAACCTACATTGTCCAAGTTCCCGCTAAGTAACCTAGATAGTCCAAATGCCCGTTACCTAACTTAGATAGCCCAAGTGCCCGTTCGTTAACCTAGATAGTCAAAGTGCCCGCTATGTAACCTAGACTGTCCAAGTGCCCGCTAGGTTACCTACATAGTCCAAGTGCCCGTTAATAGCATAGATAGTCCAAGTGCCCACTACCTAACCTACATAGTCCAAGTGCCCGTTCGTTAACCTAGAAGTCCATGTGCCCGCTAGGTAACCTAGACTGTCCAAGTGCCCGCTAGGTTACCTACATAGTCCAAGTGCCCGTTAATAGCATAGATAGTCCAAGTGCCCGCTAGGTAACCTACATAGTCCAAGGGCCCGCAAGGTAACCTTTAGAGTCCAAGTGCCCGCTAGGTAACCTAGATAGTCCAAGTGCCCTTTAGGTAACCTAGATAGTCCAAGTGCCCGCTAGTTAACCTACATAGTCAAAGTGCCCGCTAGGTAACCTAGACAGTCCAAGTTCCCACTAGGTATCCTGCATAGTCCAAGTGCCCGTTAGGTAACCTAGATAGTCCAAGTGCCCGCTAGGTAACCTAGATAGTCCAAGTGCCCGTATGTTAACCTAGATAGTCCAAGTGCCCGCTAAGTACCGTAGACAGTCCAAGTGCCTGCTAGGTAACCTACATAATCCAAGTGCCCGTTCATTAACCTATATAGTCCAAGGGCCCACTAGGTATCCTGCATAGTCCAAGTGCCCGTTAGGTAACCTAGATAGTCCAAGTGCCCGCTAGGTAACCTACATAGTCCAAGTGCCCGCTAGGTAACCTAGATAGTCCATGTGCCAGTACGTTAACCTAGATAGTCCAAGTGCCCGTTAGTTATCCTAGATAGTCCAAGTGCCCACTAGGGGACGTACATAGTCCAAGTGCCTGCTAGGTAACCTAGATAGTCTAAGTGCTCAGTAGTTAACCTACATAGTCCAAGGGTCCACAAGTTAACCTACATAGTCCAAGTGCGCAATAGGGAACCTACATAGTCCAAGCGCCCGCTAAGGGACTTACATAGTCTAAGTGCCCACTAGGGAACCTACATAGTCCAAGTGCCCGTTAGGGAACCTAGATAGTCCAAGTGCCAGCTGGGAACCTGCATCATCCAAGTGCCCGCTAGTTAATCTAGACAGTCCAAGTGCCCGCTAGTTATCCTACATAGTCCAAGGTCCTCTACTTAACCTAGATAGTCCAAGTGCCCTCTAGTTAACCTAGATATTCCAAGTGCCCGCTAGGGTACGTACATAGTCCAAGTGCCCGTTTGTTATCCTAGATAGTCAAAGTGCCCACTAGGTAACCTAGACAGTCCAAGTTCCCGCTAGGTTACCTACATAGTCTAAGTGACCGCTGGTTAACCTGATAGTTCAAGGGCCTGCTAGTTAACCTACATAGTCCAAGTGCCCGCTAGTTAACGTACATAGCCCAGGGCCTGCTAGTTAACCTAGATCGTCCAAGTGCCCGCTAGTTAACCTAGATAGTCCAAGTGCCCGATAGGGAACCTACATAGTCCAAGTGCCCGCTGAGGAACCCACATAGTCCAAGTGCCCGATAGGGAACCTACATATTCCAAGTGCCTGTTAGGGAACTTAGATAGTCCAAGTGCCCGTAGGGAACATATATAGTCCAAGTGCCCGCTAGGGAACCTACATAGTCAAAGTGCCCACTAGGGAACCTGCATTGTCCAAGTGCCCGCTAGTTAACCTACCTAGTCCAGAACCCGCTAGTTTACCTAGATTGTCCAAGTGCCCGCTAGATAACCTATATAGTCCAAGGGCCCGCTAGTTAACCTAGATATTCCAAGTGCCCGCTAGTTAACCTAGATCGTCCAAGAGTCCCCTAGTTAACCTACATAGTCCAAGTTCCCGTTAGGTAACCTAGATAGTCCAAGTGCCCGCAAGGTAACCTACATAATCCAAGTGCCCGCTAGGTAACCTAGATATTCCAAGTTCCTGTTAGCTAACCTAGATAGTCCAAGTGCCTGCTAGGTAACCTACATAGTCCAAGTGCCCATTCCTTAACCTAGATAGTCCAAGTGCCCGCTAGGTAACCTAGACTGTCCAAATGCCCTCTAGATTACCTACATAGTCCAAGTGCACGTTCGTTAACCTAGATCATCCAAGTGCCCGCAAGGTAACCTACATAGTCCAAGGGCCCGCTAGGTAACCTACATATTCCAAGTGCCCACTAAGGAACCTAGATAGTCCAAGTGCCCGATAGGTAACCTATATAGTCCAAGTTCCCGCTAGGTAACCTAGATAGTCCAAGTGCCCATTACCTAACCTACATAGTCCAAGTGCCCGCTAGGTAACCAATATAATCCACATGCCCGCTAGGGGCCCTAATAGTCCACATGTCCGCTAGTTAACCTAGATAGTCCAAGTGCCCGCTAGTTAACCTAGATAGAACAAGTGCCCGCTAGGGAACCTATCTAGTCCATGTACCCGCTAGGAAACGTACATACTCCAAGTGCCCACTAGGTAACGTACATAGTCTAAGTGCCCGCTAGGTAACGTAGATAGTCCAAGGGCCTGCTTGGGAACGTACATAGTCCAAGTGCCTGCTAGGTAACCTAGATAGTCCATGTGCCCACTAGTTAACCTATATAGTCCAGGTTCCCCCTAGGTAACCTAGATAGTCCAAGGGCCCGCTAGGTAACCTACATTGTCCTAGTGCCCCCTAGTTAACATACATTCTCCAAGTGCCCGATAGGGAACCTACATAGTCCAAGTGCCCACTAGGTAACCAACATGTTCCAAATGCCCGCTAGTTAACCTACATAGTCAAAGTGTCCGATACGCAACCTACATAATCCAAGTGCCCGCTAGGGAACCTACATAATCCAAGTGCCCGTTAGTTAACCTAGATAGTCCAAGTGCCCGCTAGGTAACCTAGATTGTCCAACAGCCCGGTAGGTAACCTACATACTCCAAGTACACGCTAGGTAACGTAGATAGTTCAAGTGCCTGCTAGGTAATCTAGATAGTCCAAGTACCCGCTAGGTAACCTACAAAGTCTAAGTGCCCGCTAAATAATCTTTATAGTCCAAATAAACGCTAGGGAGCCTATATAGTCCAAATGCCCGCTAGGTAACCTAGATAGTCTATGGGCCCGCTAGGTAACCTATATAGTCCTAGTGCCCCCTAGTTAACCTACATTTTCCAAGTGCCAGATAGGGAACCTATATAGTCCAAGTGCCTGCTAGGTAACCTACATAGTCCAAATGCCCTCTAGTTAACCTACATAGTCCAAGTGCCCGCTAGGTAACCTAGATAATCCTAGTGCCCGCTAGGGAACCTTCATAGTCTTAGTGCCAGCTAGGTAACCTAGAGAGTCCAAGTGTCCGCTAGTTAACCTAGATAGTCCTAGTGCCCGTTAGTTAACCTAGAGTGTCCAAGTGCCCACTAGGGGACGTACTTAGTCCAAGTGCCCGTTAGCTAACCTAGATAGTCCAAGTGACCGGTAGTTAACATTGAGCATCCAAGTGCCCGCTAGTTAAACTAGATAGTCCAAGTGCACGCTAGTTAACCTACATAGTCCAAGGTCCGCTAGTTAACCTAGATAGTCCAAGTGCTCGCTAGTTAACCTACATAGTCCAAGTGCCCGCTATGTAACCTAGATAGTCAAAGTGCCCGTTAGGTAACCTAGATAGTCCAAGTGCCCGCTAGGTAACCCAGATACTCAAAGTGCCCCTTACCTAACCTAGATAGTCCAAGTGCCCGCTAAGCAACCTACATAGTCCAAGTGCCCGTTCGTTAACCTAGAAGTCCAAGTGCCCGCTAGGTAACCTAGACAGTCCAAGTGCCCGCTAGGTTACTGCATATTCCAAGTGCCCGTTCGTTAACCTAGATAGTCCAAGTGCCCACTAGGTAACCTACATAGTCCAAGTGCCCGCTAGGTAACCTATATAGTCCAAGTGCCCGCTAGGTAACCTAGATAGTCCAAGGGCCCGCTAATTAGCCTACATAGTCCAAGGGCTCACTTGTTAACTTTGATAGTCCTAGTCCCCGCTAGTTAACCTAGATAGTCCTAGTGCCCGTTAGATAACCTAGAGTGTCCAAGTGCCCACCAGGGGACGTACTTAGTCCAAGTGCCCGTTAGGTAACCTAGATAGTCCAAGTGCCCGCTTGTTAACATTGATCATCCAAGTGCCCGCCAGTTAACCTAGATAGTCCAAGTGCACGCTATTTAACCTAGATAGTCTAAGTGCCTTCTAGTTACCCTAGATCGTCCAAGTGCTCGCTAAGAAACCTAGACAGTTCAAGTGCCCGTTAAGTAACCTAGATAGTCCCAGTGCCCGCTAGGTAAACTACATAGTCCTAGTTCCCACTAGGTAACCTAGATAGTCCAAGTGCCCATTACCTAACCTAGATAGTCCAATTGCCCGCTATGCAACATACATAGTCCAAGTGCCCGTTCGTTAACCTAGAAGTCCAAGTGCCCGCTAGGTAACCTAGACTGTCCAAGTGCCCGCTAGATTACCTACATAGTCTAAGTGCCCGCTAGGTAACCTAGAGAGTCCAGGGGCCCGCTAGTTAACCTACATAGTCCAAGTGCCCGGTAGTTAACTTACATAGTTCAAGTGTCCATAGGGAACATACATAGTCCACGTGCCTGCTAGGGAACATACATAGTCCAAGTGCCCGCTAGAGAATCTACATAGTCCAAGGGCCCGCTAGTTAATGTAGATAGTCCAAGTTCCGCTAGTTAATCTACATACTTCAAGGTCCCGCTAGTTAACCTACAAAGTCCAAGTACCCACTAGTTAACCTAGATCGTCCAAGTGTCCGCTAGTTAATCTACATAGTACAAGAGCCTGCTCAGGAATCTAGTTAGTCCAAGTGCCCGCTCTAGAACCTACATAGTCCAAGTGCCTGCTAGGGAACCTACATAGTCCAAGTGCCCGCGCTGGATCATACATAGTCCAAGTGCCCGCTAGGGAATCTACATAGTCCAAGGGCCCGCTAGTTAATGTAGATAGTCCAAGTGCCGCTAGTTAATCTACATAGTCCAAGGGCCTGCTAGTTAACCTACATAGTCCAAGTACCCGCAAGTTAACCTAGATCGTCCAAGTGCCCGCTAGGTAACCTACATAGTCCAAGGGCCCGCTAGTTAACCTACATAGTCCAAGGGCCCGCTAATTAACCTACATCGTCCAAGGGCCTGCTAGTTAACCTAGATAGTCCAAGTGCCTGCTAGTTAACCTACATAGTCCAAGTGCCCGAGAGGTAACCTAGACAGTTCAACGACCACTATGTTACCTACATAGTCCAAGTGCCCTTTCGTTAACCTACATAGTCCAAATGACCGCTAGGTAACCAATATAGTCCAAATGCTTGCTAGGGGCCGTAATAGTCCAAATGCCCTCTAGTTAACCTAGATAGTCCAAGTGCTCGCTAGTTAACCTAGATAGTCCAAGTGCCCGCTAGTTAACCTAGATAGACCAAGTGCCCGCTAGGGAACCTATCTAGTCCAAGTACCCGCTAGGAAACGTACATAGTCCAAGTGCCCGCTAGGTAACATAGATAGTCCCAGTGCCCGCTAGGGAACGTACATAGTCCAAGTGCCCGCTAGGTAACCTAGATAGTCCAAGTGCCTGCTAGGTAACCTAGGTAGTCCAAGTTCCCACTAGTTAACCTACATAGTCCAGGTTCCCCCTAGGTAACCTAGATAGTCCAAGGGACCGCTAGGTAACCTACATAGTCAAAATGCCCGATAGGGAACCTACATAGTCCAAGTGCCTGCTAGGTAACCTACATAGTCCAAATGCCCACTAGTTAACCTACATAGTACAAATGCTCGATAGGCAACCTACATAATCCATGTGCCCGCTAGGGAACCTACATTGTCCAAGTGCCCGTTAGGTAACCTAGATAGTCCAAATGCCCGCTAGTTAATCTACATATTCCAAGGGCCCGCTAGGTAACCTAGATAGTCCAAGGGCCCGCTAGTTAACTTACATAGTCCAAGTGCCCGGTAGTTAACTTACATAGTTCAAGTGTCCATAGGGAACATTCATAGCCCAAGTGCCCGCTAGGGAACATACATAGTCCAAGTGCCCGCTAGGGAATCTACATAGTTCAAGGGCCCGCTAGTTAACCTACATAGTCCAAGGACCCGCTAGTTAACCTAGATCGTCCATCTGTCCGCTAGTTAATCTACATAGTACAAGTGCCCGCTCGGGAATCTAGTTAGTCCAAGTGCCCCCTCTGGAACCTACATAGTCCAAGTGCCTGCCAGGGAACCTACATATTCCAAGTGCCCGCGCTGGAACATACATTGTCCAAGTGCTCGCTAGCGATCTACATAGTCCAAGGGCCCGCTAGTTAATGTAGATAGTCCAAGTACCGCTAGTTAATCCACATAGTGCAAGGGCCCGCTAGTTAACCTACATAGTCCAAGTACCCGCTAGTTAACCTAGATCGTCCAAGGGCCCGCTAGGTAACCTACATAGTCCAAGGGCCCGCTAGTTAACCTACATAGTCCAAGGGACCGCTAGTTAACCTACATCGTCCAAGGGCCTGCTAGTTAACCTACATCGTCCAAGTGCCCGCTAGCTAACCTACATAGTCCAAGTGCCCGCGAGGTAACCTAGAAAGTTCAAGTGACCACTAGGTTACCTACATAGTCCAAGTGCCCGTTCGTTAACTTACATAGTCCAAATGACCGCTAGGTAACCAATATAGTCCAAATGCTTGCTAGGGGCCCTAATAGTCCAAATGACCGCTAGTTAACCTAGATAGTCCAAGTGCTCGCTAGTTAACCTAGATAGTCCAAGTGCCCGATAGTTAACCTTGACAGACCAAGTGTCCGCTAGGGAACCTATCTAGTCCAAGTACCCGCTAGGTAACGTACATAGTCCAAGTGCCCGCTAGGTAACGTAGATAGTCCAAGGGCCTGCTTGGGAACGTACATAGTCCAAGTGCCTGCTAGGTAACGTAGATAGTCCAAGTGCCCACTAGTTAACCTACATAGTCCAAGTTCCCCCTAGGTAACCTACATAGTCCAAGAGCCCGCTAGGTAACCTACAAAGTCTAAGTGCCCGCTAAATAATCTATATAGTCCAAATAAACGCTAGGGAGCCTACATAGTCCAAATGCCCGCTAGGTAACCTAGATAGTCTATGGGCCCGCTAGGTAACCTACATAGTCCTAGTGCCCCCTAGTTAAACTACATTTTCCAAGTGCCCGGTAGGAAACCTACATAGTCCAAGTGCCTGCTAGGTAACCTACATAGTCCAAATGCCCTCTAGTTAACCTACATAGTCTAAGGGTCCGATAGGGAACCTACATAATCCAAGTGCCCGCTAGTTGACCTACATAGTCCAAGTGCCCGCTACTTAACCTAGATAGTCCTAGTGCCCGTTAGTTAACCTAGATTGTCCAAGTGCCCACTAGGGGACGTACTTAGTCCAAGTGCCCGTTAGCTAACCTAGATAGTCCATGTGACCGCTAGTTAACATTGAGCATCCAAGTGCCCGCCAGTTAACCTAGATAGTCCAAGTGCACGCTAGTTTACCTACGTAGTCCAAGGTCCGCTAATTAACCTAGATAGTCCAAGTGCTCGCTAGTTAACCTACATAGTACAAGGGCCCGCTAGTTGACCTAGATACTCCAAGTGCCCGCTAGTTAACCTAGAAATTCCAAGTGCCCGCTAGGTAACCTAAGAAGTCCAAATGTCTGATAGGGATCCTACATAGTCCAAGTGCCCGCTAGGTAACCTACATAGTCCAAGTGCCCATTCGTTAACCTATATAGTCCAAGTGCCCGCTAGGTAACCTAGACTATCCAAGTGCCCGCTAGGATACCTACATAGTCCAAGTGCCCGTTCGTTAACCTAGATAGTCCAAGTGTTCGCTAGTTAACCTAGATAGTCCAAGTGTCCTCTAGGTAACCTACAAAGTCTAAGTGCCCACTAGTATATCTATATAGTCCAAATGCCCGCTAGGGAATCTACATAGTCCAAGGGGCCGCTAGTTAACGTAGATAGTTCAAGTGCCGCTAGTTAATCTACATAGACCAAGGGCCCGCTAGGTAACCTAGATAGTCCAAGGGCCCGCTAGTTAACCTACATAGTCCAAGTGCCCGGTAGTTAACTTACATAGTTCAAGTGTCCATAGGGAACATACATAGCCCAAGTGCCCGCTAGGGAACATACATAGTCCAAGTGCCCGCTAGGGAATCTACATACTCCAAGGGCCCGCAAGTTAATGCAGATAGTCCAAGTTCCGCTAGTTAATCTACATAGTTCAAGGGCCCGCAAGTTAACCTACATAGTCCAAGTACCCGCTAGTTAACCTAGATCGTCCAAGTGTCCGCTAGTTAATCTACATAGTACAAGTGCCTGCTAGGGAATCTAGTTAGTCCAAGTGCCCGCTCTGGAACCTATATATTCCAAGAGCCCGCGCTGGAACATACATAGTCCAAGTGCTCGCTAGGGAATCTACATAGTCCAAGGGCCCGCTAGTTAATGTAGATAGTCCAAATGCCGCTAGTTAATCTACATAGTCCTAGGGCCCGCTAGTTAACCTACATAGTCCAAGTACCCGCTAGTTAACCTAGATCGTCCAAGTCCCCGCTAGGTAACCTACATAGTCCAAGGGCCCGCTATTAACCTACATAGTCCAAGTGACCGCTAGTTAACCTACATAGTCCAAGGGCCCGATAGGGAACCTACATAATCCAAGTGCCCGCTAGTTGACCTACATAGTCCATGTGCCCGCTAGGTAACCTAGATAATCCTAGTGCCCGCTAGGGAACCTTCATAGTCCTAGTGCCAGCTAGGTAACCTAGATAGTCCAAGTTCCCGCTAGTTAACCTAGATAGTCCTAGTGCCCGTTAGTTAACCTAGAGTGTCCAAGTGCCCACTAGGGGACGTACTTAGTCCAAGTGCCCGTTAGCTAACCTAGATAGTCCAAGTGACCGCTAGTTAACCTACGTAGTCCAAGGTCCGCTAGTTAACCTAGATAGTCCAAGTGCCCGCTAGTTAACCTAGAAATTCCAAGTGCCCGCTAGGTAACCTACATAGTCCAAGTGCCCGTTCGTTAACCTATATAGTCCAAGTGCCCGTTAGGTAACCTAGACTATCCAAGAGCCCGCTAGGATACCTACATAGTCCAAGTGCCCGTTCGTTAACCTAGATAGTCCAAGTGCTCGCTAGTTAACCTAGATAGTCCAAGTGTCCTCTAGGTATCCTACAAAGTCTAAGTGCCCACTAGTATATCTATATAGTCCAAATGCCCGCTAGGGAATCTACATAGTCCAAGGGCCCGCTAGGTAACCTAGATAGTCCAAGGGCCCGCTAGTTAACCTACATAGACCAAGTGCCCGGTAGTTAACTTACATAGTTCAAGTGTCCATAGGGAATATACATAGCCCAAGTGCCCGCTAGGGAACATACATAGTCCAAGTTCCGCTAGTTAATCTACATAGTTCAAGGGCCCGCAAGTTAACCTACATAGTCCAAGTACCCGCTAGTTAACCTAGATCGTCCAAGTGTCCGCTAGTTAATCTACATAGTACAAGTGCCCGCTAGGGAATCTAGTTAGTCCAAGTGCCCGCTCTGGAACCTACATATTCCAAGAGCCCGTGCTGGAACATACATAGTCCAAGTGCTCGCTAGGGAATCTACATAGTCCAAGGGCCCGCTAGTTAATGTAGATAGTGCAAGTGCCGCTAGTTAATCTACATAGTCCAAGGGCCCGCTAGTTAACCTACATAGTCCAAGTACCCGCTAGTTAACCTAGATCGTCCAAGTGCCCGCTAGGTAACTAACATGGTCCAAGGGCCCGCTATTAACCTACATAGTCCAAGGGACCGCTAGTTAACCTACATCGTTCGAGGGCCTGCTAGTTAACCTAGATAGTCCAAGTGCCCGCTAGTTAACCTACATAGACCAAGTGCCCGCTAAGTAACCAATATAGTCCAAATGCCCGCTAGGGGCCCTTATAGTCCAAATGCCCGCTAGTTAACCTAGATAGTCCAAGTGCCCGCTAGTTAACCTAGATAGATCTAGTGCCCGCTAGGGAACATATCTAGTCCAAGTACCCGCTAGGAAACGTACATAGTCCAAGTGCCCGCTAGGTAACATAGATAGTCCAAGTGCCGGCTAGGAAACGTACATAGTCCAAGTGCCCGCCTAGGTAACCTAGATAGTCCAAGTGCTCGCTAGTTAACCTACATAGTCCAAGTGCCTGCTTGGTAACCTAGATAGTCAAAGTGCCCGCTAGGTAACCTACAAAGTCTAAGTGTCTGCTAAATAATCTATATAGTCCAAATAAACGCTAGGTAGCCTACATAGTCCAAATGCCCGCTAGGTAACCTAGATAGTCTATGGGCCCGCTAGGTAACCTACATAGTCCCAGTGCCCGATAGGGAACCTACATATTCCAAGTGCCTGCTAGGTAACCTACATAGTCCAAATGCCCTCTAGTTAACCTACATAGTCCAAGGGTCTGATAGGGAACCTACATAATCCAAGTGCCCGCTAGTTGACCTACATAGTCCAAGTGCCCGCGAGGTAACCTAGATAATCCTAGTGCCCGCTAGGGAACCTTCATAGTCCTAGTGCCAGCTAGGTAACCTAGATAGTCCAAGTGCCCGCTAGTTATCCTAGATAGTCCTAGTGCCCGTTAGTTAACCTAGAGTGTCCAAGTGCCCACTAGGGGACGTACTTAGTCCAAGTGCAAGTTAGCTAACCTAGATAGTCCAAGTGACCGCTAGTTAACATTGAGCATCCAAGTGCCCGCAAGTTAACCTAGATAGTCCAAGTGCACGCTAGTTAACCTACGTGGTTCAAGGTCCACTAGTTGACCTAGATAGTCCAAGTGCTCGCTAGTTAACCTACATAGTACAAGGGCCCGCTAGTTGACCTAGATAGTCCAAGTGCCCGCTAGTTAACCTAGAAATTCCAAGTGCCGGCTTGGTAACCTAAGAAGTCCAAATGTCCGATAGGGATCCTACATAGTCCAAGTGCCCGCTAGGTAACCTACATAGTCCAAGTGCCCGCTAGGTAACCTACATAGTCCAAGTGCCCGATAGGGAACCTACATAATCCAAGTGCCCGCTAGGGAACCTACATAGTCCAAGTGCCCGTTAGGTAACCTAGATAGTCCAAATGCCCGCTAGGAAACCCACATAGTCCAAGTGCCCTCTAGGGAACTTACATAGTCCAAGTGCCCGCTAGGGAACCTACATAGTCCAAGTGCCCATTAGTTAACCTAGATAGTCCATGTGCCCGCTAGGTAACCTAGATTGTCCAACAGCCCGGTAGGTATCCTACATACTCCAAGTACCCGCTAGGTAACGTAGATAGTTCAAGTGCCTGCTAGGTAACCTAGATAGTCAAAGTGCCCGCTAGGTAACCTACAAAGTCTAAGTGCCCGCTAAATAATCTATATAGTCCAAATAAACGCTAGGGAGCCTACATAGTCCAAATGCCCGCTAGGTAACCTAGATAGTCTATGGGCCCGCTAGGTAACCTACATAGTCCTAGTGCCCCCTAGTTAAACTACATTTTCCAAGTGCCCGATAGGAAACCTACATAGTCCAAGTGCCTGCTAGGTAACCTACATAGTCCAAATGCCCGGTAGTTAACCTACATAGTCCAAGGGTCTGATAGGGAACCTACATAATCCAAGTGCCCGCTAGTTGACCTACATAGTCCAAGTGCCCGCTAGGTAACCTAGATAATCCTAGTGCCCGCTAGGGAACCTTCATAGTCCTAGTGCCAGCTAGGTAACCTAGATAGTCCAAGTGCCCGCTAGTTAACCTAGATAGTCTTAGTGCCCGTTAGTTAACCTAGAGTGTCCATGTGCCCACTAGGGGACGTACTTAGTCCAAGTGCCCGTTAGCTAACCTAGATAGTCCAAGTGACCGCTAGTTAACATTGAGCATCCAAGTGCCCACAAGTTAACCTAGATAGTCCAAGTGCACGCTAGTTAACCTACGTGGTCCAAGGTCCGCTAGTTAACCTAGATAGTCCAAGTGCTCGCTAGTTAACCTACATAGTACAAGGGCCCGCTAGTTGACCTAGATAGTCCAAGTGCCCGCTAGTTAACCTAGAAATTCCAAGTGCCCGCTAGGTAGCCTAAGAAGTCCAAATGTCCGATAGGGATCCTACATAGTCCAAGTGCCCGCTAGGTAACCTACATAGTCCAAGTGCCCGTTCGTTAACCTATATAGCCCAAGTGCCCATAGGTAACCTAGACTGTCCAAGTGCCCGCTAGGTTACCTAAATAGTCCAAGTGCCCGTTCGTTAACCTAGATAGTCCAAGTGCTCACTAGTTAACCTAGATAGTCCAAGTGCCCGCTAGGGAACCCATCTTGTCCAAATACCCTCTAGGAAACGTACATAGTCCAAGTGCCCGCTAGGTAACATAGATAGTCCAAGTGCCCGCTAGGGAACGTACATAGTCCACGTGCCCGCTAGGTAACCTAGATAGTCCAAGTGCTCGCAAGTTAACCTACATACTCCAAGTGCCTGCTAGGTAACCTAGATAGTCCAAGTGCCCACTAGTTAACCTACATAGTCCAGGTTCCCCCTAGGTAACCTACATAGTCCAAGGGCCCACTAGGTAACCTACATAGTCCAAATGCCCAATAGGGAACCTACATAGTCGAAGTGCCCGCTAGGTAACCTACATAGTCCAAATGCCCGCTAGTTAACCTACATAGTCCAAGTGCCCGATAGGGAACCTACATAATCCAAGTGCCCGCTAGGGAACCTACATTGTCCAAGTGCCCGTTAGGTAACCTAGATTGTCCAAATGCCCGCTAGGGAACCCACATAGTCCAAGTGCCCGCTAGGGAACTTACATAGTCCAAGGGCCCGCTACGGAACCTACATAGTCCATGTGCCCGTTAGTTAACCTAGATAGTCCCCGTGCCCGCTAGGTAACCTAGAAAGTCCAACAGCCCGGTAGGTAACCTACATACTCCAAGTACCCGTAGGTAACGTAGATAGTTCAAGTGCCCGCTAGGTAACCTACAAAATCTAAGTGCCCGCTAGGTAATCTATATAGTCCAAATGACCACTAGGGAGCCTACATAGTCCAAATGCCCGCTAGGTAACCTAGGTAGTCCAAGGGCCAGCTAGGAAACCTACATAGTCCTAGTGCACCCTAGTTAACCTACATTCTCCAAGTGCCGGATAGGGAACCTACATAGTCCAAGTGCCCGCTAGGTAACCTACATAGTACAAGTGCCCGATAGGGAACCTACATAATCCAAGTGCCCGCTAGGGAACCTACATAGTCCAAGTGCCCGTTAGGTAACCTAGATAGTCCAAATGCCCGCCATGAAACCCACATAATCCAAGTGCCCGCTAGGGAATTTACATAGTCCAAGGGCCCGCTAGGGAACCTACATAGTCCAAGTGTCCGTTAGTTAAACTAGATAGTCCAAATGCCCGCTTGGTAACCTAGATTGTCCAACAGCCCGCTAGGTAACCTACATACTCCAAGAACCCTCTAGGTTACGTAGATAGTTCATGTGCCAGCTAGGTAACCTAGATAGTCCAAGTGTCCTCTAGGTAACCTACAAATTCTAAGTTCCCGCTATTATATCTATATAGTCCAAATGCCCGCTAGGGAATCTACATAGTCCAAGGGCCCGCTAGTTAACGTAGAGAGTCCAAGTGCCGCTAGTTAATCTACATAGTTCAAGGGCCCGCTAGTTAACCTACATAGTCCAAGTAACCGCTAGTTAACCTAGATCATCCATGTGTCCGCTAGTTAATCTACATAGTACAAGTGCCCGCTCGGGAATCTAGTTAGTCCAAGTTCCCGCTCTGGAACCTACATAGTCCAAGTGCCTGCTAGGGAACCTACATATTCCAAGTGCACGCGCTGGAACATACATAGTCCAAGTGCTCGCTAGGGAATCTACATAGTCCAGGGGCCCGCTAGTTAATGCAGATAGTCCAAGTGCCGCTAGTTAATCTACATAGTCCAAGGGACCGCTAGTTAACCTACATCGTCAAAGAGCGTGCTAGTTAACCTAGATAGTCCAAGTGCCCGCTAGTTAACCTACATAGTCCAAGTGCCCGCTAGGTAACCTAGACAGTTCAAGTGACACTAGGTTACCTACATAGTCCAAGTGCCCGTTCGTTAACCTACATAGTCCAAATACCCGGTAGGTAACCAATATAGTCCAAATGCCCGCTAAGGGCCCTAATAATCCAAATGCCCGCTAGTTAACCTAGATAGTCCAAATGCTCACTAGTTAACCTAGATAGTCCAAGTGCCCGCTAGTTAACCTACATAGTCCAAGTACCCGCTAGTTAACCTAGATCGTCCAAGTGCCCGCTAGGTAACCTACATAGTCCAAGGGCCCGCTATTAACCTACATAGTCCAAGTGACCGTTAGTTAACCTACATCATGCAAGGGCCTGCTAGTTAACCTAGATAGTCCAAGTGCCCTCTAGTTAACCTACATAGACCAAGTGCCCGCTAAGTAACCAATATAGTCCAAATGCCCGCTAGGGGCCCTAATAGTCCAAATGCCCGCTAGTTAACCTAGATAGTCCAAGTGCTCACTAGTTAACCTAGATAGTCCAAGTGCCCGCTAGTTAACCTAGATAGACCAAGTGCCCGCTAGGTAACATAGATAGTCCAAGTGCCGGCTAGGGAACGTACATAGTCCAAGTGCCCGCTAGGTAACCTAGATAGTCCAAGTGCTCGCTAGTTAACCTACATAGTCCAAGTGCCTGCTAGGTAACCTAGATATTCCAAGTGCCCACTAGTTAACCTACATAGTCCAGGTTCCCCCTAGGTAACCTAGATAGTTCAAGGGCCCGCTAGGTAACCTACATAGTCCAAGTGCCCGCTAGGTAACCTACATAGTCCAAGTGCCCGATAGGGAACCTACATAATCCAAGTGCCCGCTAGGGAACCTACATAGTCCAAGTGCCCGTTAGGTAACCTAGATAGTCCAAATGCCCGCTAGGAAACCCACATAGTCCAAGTGCCCTCTAGGGAACTTACATAGTCCAAGGGCCCGATAGGGATCCTACATAGTCCAAGTGCCCATTAGTTAACCTAGATAGTCCCCGTGCCCGCTAGGTAACCTAGAAAGTCCAACAGCCCGGTAGGTAACCTACATACTCCAAGTACCCGCTAGGTAACATAGATAGTTCAAGTGCCCGCTAGGTAACCTACAAAGTCTAAGTGCCCGCTCGGTAATCTATATAGTCCAATTGACCACTAGGGAGCCTACATAGTCCAAATGCCCGCTAGGTAACCTAGGTAGTCCAAGGGCCCGATAGGGAACCTACATAGTCCAAGTGTCCGTTAGTTAAACTAGATAGTCCAACAGCCCGCTAGGTAACCTACATACTCCAAGAACCCGCTATAACGTAGATAGTTCAAGTGCCAGTTAGGTAACCTAGATAGTTCTTGTGCCCGTTACCTAACCTAGATAGTCCAATTGCCCGCTATGCAACATACATAGTCCAAGTGCCCGTTCTTTAACCTAGAAGTCCAAGTGCCCGCTAGGTAACCTAGACTCTCCAAGTGCCCGCTAGGTTGCCTACATAATCCAAATGCCCGTTCGGTAACCTAGATAGTGCAAGTGCCCGGTAGTTAACCTACATAGTCCAAGTGCCCGCTAGGTAACCTAGATAGTCCAAGGGCCCTTTAGTTAACCTACATAGTCCAAGTGCCCGGTAGTTAACTTACATAGTTCAAGTGTCCGTAGGGAACATATAGAGTCCAAGTGCCCGCTAGGGAACCTACATAGTCCAAGGCCCCCCTAGTTAGCCTACATAGTCCAAGTGCCCGCTAGTTAATGTAGATAGTCCAAGTGCCGCGAGTTAATCTACATAGTTCAAGGGCCCGCTTGTTAACCTACATAATCCAAGTACCCGCTAGTTAACCTAGATCGTCCAAGTGTCCGCTAATTAACCTACATAGTACAAGTGCCCGCTAGGGAACTAGATAGTCCAAGTGCCCGCTCTGGAACCTACATGGCCCAAGTGACTGCTAGGGAACCTACATAGTCCAAGTGCCCGCTCTGGAACATATATAGTCCAAGTGCCCGCAAGAGAATCTACATAGTCCAAGGGCCCGCTAGTTAATGTAGATAGTCCAAGTGCCGTTAGTTAATCTACATAGTCCAAGGGCCCGCTAGTTAACCTACATAGTCCAAGTACCCGCTAGTTAACCTAGATCGTCCAAGTGCCCTCTATGTCACCTACATAGTCCAAGGGCCCGCTAGTTAACCTACATAGTCCAAGGGCCCGCTAGTTAACCTACATCGTCCAAGGGCCTGCTAGTTAACCTAGATAGTCCAAGTGCCCGCTAGTTAACCTACATAGTCCAAGTGCCCGCGAGGTAACCTAGACATTTCAAGTGACCACTAGGTTACCTACATAGTCCAAGTGCCCTTTCGTTAACCTACATAGTCCAAATGCCCGCTAGGGGCCCTAATAGTCCAAATGTCCGCTAGCTAACCTAGAAAGTCCAAGTGCCCGCTAGTTAACCTAGATAGACCAAGTGCCCGCTAGGGAACGAATCTAGTCCAAGTACCCGCTAGGAAACGTACATACTCCAAGTGCTCGCTAGGTAACGTACATAGTCTAAGTGCCCGCTAGGTAACGTAGATAGTCCAAGGGCCTGCTTGGGAACGTACATAGTCCAAGTGCCTGCTACGTAACGTAGATAGTCCAAGTGCCCACTAGCTAACCTACATAGTCCAGGTTCCCCCTAGGTAACCTAGATAGTCCAAGGGCCCGCTAGGTAACCTACATTGTCCTAGTGCCCGATAGGGAACCTACATAATCCAAGTGCCCGCTAGGGAACCTACATAGTCCAAGTGCCCATTAGTTAACCTAGATAGTCCATGTGCCCGCTAGGTAACCTAGATTGTCCAACAGCCCGGTAGGTAACCTACATACTCCAAGTACCCGCTAGGTAACGTAGATAGTTCAAGTGCCTGCTAGGTAACCTAGATAGTCAAAGTGCCCGCTAGGTAACCTACAAAGTCTAAGTGCCCGCTAAATAATCTATATAGTCCAAATAAACGCTAGGGAGCCTACATAGTCCAAATGCCCGCTAGGTAACCTAGATAGTCTATGGGCCCGCTAGGTAACCTACATAGTCCTAGTGCCCCCTAGTTAAACTACATTTTCCAAGTGCCCGATAGGAAACCTACATAGTCCAAGTGCCTGCTAGGTAACCTACATAGTCCAAATGCCCTCTAGTTAACCTACATAGTCCAAGGGCCCGATAGGGAACCTACATAATCCAAGTTCCCGCTAGTTGACCTACATAGTCCATGTGCCCGCTAGGTAACCTAGATAATCCTAGTGCCCGCTAGGGAACCTTCATAGTCCTAGTGCCAGCTAGGTAACCTAGATAGTCCAAGTTCCCGCTAGTTAACCTAGATAGTCCTAGTGCCCGTTAGTTAACCTAGAGTGTCCAAGTGCCCACTAGGGGACGTCCAAGTGCCCGTTAGCTAACCTAGATAGTCCAAGTGACCGCTAGTTAACCTACGTAGTCCTAGGTCCGCTAGTTAACCTAGATAGTCCAAGTGCTCGCTAGTTAACGTACATAGTACAAGGGCCCGCTAGTTGACCTAGATAGTCCAAGTGCCCGCTAGTTAACCTAGAAATTCCAAGTGCCCTCTAGGTAACCTAAGAAGTCCAAATATCCGATAGGGATCCTACATAGTCCAAGTGCCCGCTAGGTAACCTACATAGTCCAAGTGCCCGTTCGTTAACCTATATAGTCCAAGTGCCCGTTAGGTAACCTAGACTATCCAAGAGCCCGCTAGAATACCTACATAGTCCAAGTGCCCGTTCGTTAACCTAGATAGTCCAAGTGCTCGCTAGTTAACCTAGATAGTCCAAGTGTCCTCTAGGTATCCTACAAAGTCTAAGTGCCCACTAGTATATCTATATAGTCCAAATGCCCGCTAGGGAATCTACATAGTCCAAGGGCCCGCTAGTTAACGTAGATAGTCCAAGTGCCGCTAGTTAATCTACATAGTCCAAGGGCCCGCTAGGTAACCTAGATAGTCCAAGGGCCCGCTAGTTAACCTACATAGACCAAGTGCCCGGTAGTTAACTTACATAGTTCAAGTGTCCATAGGGAACATACATAGCCCAAGTGCCCGCTAGGGAACATACATAGTCCAAGTGCCCGCTAGGGAATCTACATACTCTAAGGGCCCGCTAGTTAATGCAGATAGTCCAAGTTCCGCTAGTTAATCTACATAGTTCATGGGCCCGCAAGTTAACCTACATAGTCCAAGTACCCGCTAGTTAACCTAGATCGTCCAAGTGTCCGCTAGTTAATCTACATAGTACAAGTGCCCGCTAGGGAATCTAGTTAGTCCAAGTGCCCGCTCTGGAACCTACATATTCCAAGAGCCCGCGCTGGAACAAACATAGTCCAAGTGCTCGCTAGGGAATCTACATAGTCCAAGGCCCCCTAGTTAATGTAGATAGTGCAAGTGCCGCTAGTTAATCTACATAGTCCAAGGGCCCGCTAGTTAACCTACATAGTCCAAGTACCCGCTAGTTAACCTAGATCGTCCTAGTGCCCGCTAGGTAACTAACATGGTCCAAGGGCCCGCTATTAACCTACATAGTCCAAGGGACCGCTAGTTAACCTACATCGTTCAAGGGCCTGCTAGTTAACCTAGATAGTCCAAGTGCCCGCTAGTTAACCTACATAGACCAAGTGCCCGCTAAGTAACCAATATAGTCCAAAAGCCCGCTAGGGGCCCTAATAGTCCAAATGCCCGCTAGTTAACCTAGATAGTCCAAGTGCTCACTAGTTAACCTAGATAGTCCAAGTGCCCGCTAGTTAACCTAGATAGATCTAGTGCCCGCTAGGGAACATATCTAGTCCAAGTACCCACTAGGAAACTTACATAGTCCAAGTGCCCGCTAGGTAACATAGATAGTCCAAGTGCCGGCTAGGGAACGTACATAGTCCAAGTGCCCGCTAGGTAACCTAGATAGTCCAAGTGCTCTCTAGTTAACCTACATAGTCCAAGTGCCCGCTAGGTAACCTAGATAATCCTAGTGCCCGCTAGGGAACCTTCATAGTCCTAGTGCCAGCTAGGTAACCTAGATAGTCCAAGTGCCCGCTAGTTAACCTAGATAGTCCTAGTGCCCGTTAGTTAACCTAGAGTGTCCAAGTGCCCACTAGGGGACGTACTTAGTCCAAGTGCAAGTTAGCTAACCTAGATAGTCCAAGTGACCGCTAGTCAACATTGAGCATCCAAGTGCCCGCAAGTTAACCTACATAGTCCAAGTGCACGCTAGTTAACCTACGTGGTCCAAGGTCCGCTAGTTAACCTAGATAGTCCAAGTGCTCGCTAGTTAACCTACATAGTACAAGGGCCCGCTAGTTGACCTAGATAGTCCAAGTGCCCGCTAGTTAACCTAGAAATTCCAAGTGCCGGCTTGGTAACCTAAGAAGTCCAAATGTCCGATAGGGATCCTACATAGTCCAAGTGCCCGCTAGGTAACCTACATAGTCCAAGTGCCCGCTAGGTAACCTACATAGTCCAAGTGCCCGATAGGGAACCTACATAATCCAAGTGCCCGCTAGGGAACCTACATAGTCCAAGTGCCCGTTAGGTAACCTAGATAGTCCAAATGCCCGCTAGGAAACCCACATAGTCCAAGTGCCCTCTAGGGAACTTACATAGTCCAAGTGCCCGCTAGGAAACCTACATAGTCCAAGTGCCCATTAGTTAACCTAGATAGTCCAAGTGCCCGCTAGGTAACCTAGATTGTCCAACAGCCCGGTAGGTAACCTACATACTCCAAGTACCCGCTAGGTAACGTAGATAGTTCAAGTGCCTGCTAGGTAACCTAGATACTCAAAGTGCCCGCTAGGCAACCTACAAAGTCTAAGTGCCCGCTAAATAATCTATATAGTCCAAATAAACGCTAGGGAGCCTACATAGTCCAAATGCCCGCTAGGTAACCTAGATAGTCTATGGGCCCGCTAGGTAACCTACATAGTCCTAGTGCCCCCTAATTAAACTACATTTTCCAAGTGCCCGATAGGAAACCTACATAGTCCAAGTGCCTGCTAGGTAACCTACATAGTCCAAATGCCCTGTAGTTAACCTACATAGTCCAAGGGTCTGATAGGGAACCTACATAATCCAAGTGCCCACTAGTTGACCTACATAGTCCAAGTGCCCGCTAGGTAACCTAGATAATCCTAGTGCCCGCTAGGGAACTTTCATAGTCCTAGTGCCAGCTAGGTAACCTAGATAGTCCAAGTGCCCGCTAGTTAACCTAGATAGTCCTAGTGCCCGTTAGTTAACCTAGAGTGTCCAAGTGCCCACTAGGGGACGTACTTAGTCCAAGTGCCCGTTAGCTAACCTAGATAGTCCAAGTGACCGCTAGTTAACATTGAGCATCCAAGTGCCCGAAAGTTAACCTAGATAGTCCAAGTGCACGCTAGTTAACCTACGTGGTCCAAGGTCCGCTAGTTAACCTAGATAGTCCAAGTGCTCGCTAGTTAACCTACATAGTACAAGGGCCCGCTAGTTGACCTAGATAGTCCAAGTGCCCGCTAGTTAACCTAGAAATTCCAAGTGCCCACTAGGTAGCCTAAGAAGTCCAAATGTCCGATAGGGATCCTACATAGTCCAAGTGCCTGCTAGGTAACCTACATAGTCCAAGTGCCCGTTCGTTAACCTAGATAGTCCAAGTGCTCACTAGTTAACCTAGATAGTCCAAGTGCCCGCTAGAGAACCCATCTTGTCCAAATACCCTCTAGGAAACGTACATAGTCCAAGTGCCCGCTAGGTAACATAGATAGTCCAATTGCCCTCTAGGGAACGTACATAGTCCACATGCCCGCTAGGTAACCTAGATTGTCCAAGTGCTCGCAAGTTAACCTACATACTCCAAGTGCCTCCTAGGTAACCTAGATAGTCCAAGTGCCCACTAGTTAACCTACATAGTCCAGGTTCCCCCTAGGTAACCTACATAGTCCAAGGGCCCACTAGGTAACCTACATAGTCCAAATGCCCAATAGGGAACCTACATAGTCGAAGTGCCCGCTAGGTAACCTACATAGTCCAAATGCCCGCTAGTTAACCTACATAGTCCAAGTGCCCGATAGGGAACCTACATAATCCAAGTGCCCGCTAGGGAACCTACATTGTCCAAGTGCCCGTTAGGTAACCTAGATAGTCCAAATGCCCGCTAGGGAACCCACATAGTCCAAGTGCCCGCTAGGGAACTTACATAGTCCAAGGGCCCGCTACGGAACCTACATAGTCCAAGTGCCCGTTAGTTAACCTAGATAGTCCCCGTGCCCGCTAGGCAACCTAGAAAGTCCAACAGCCCGGTAGGTAAACTACATACTCCAAGTACCCGTAGGTAACGTAGATAGTTCAAATGCCCGCTAGGTAACCTACAAAGTCTAAGTGCCCGCTAGGTAATCTATATAGTCCAAATGACCACTAGGGAGCCTACATAGTCCAAATGCCCGCTAGGTAACCTAGGTAGTCCAAGGGCCCGCTAGGAAACCTACATAGTCCTAGTGCACCCTAGTTAACCTACATTCTCCAAGTGCCGGATAGGGAACCTACATAGTCCAAGTGCCCGCTAGGTAACCTACATAGTACAAGTGCCCGATAGGGAACCTACATAATCCAAGTGCCCGCTAGGGAACCTACATAGTCCAAGTGCCCGTTAGGTAACCTAGATAGTCCAAATGCCCGCCATGAAACCCACATAATCCAAGTGCCCGCTAGGGAATTTACATAGTCCAAGGGCCCCCTAGGGAACCTACATAGTCCAAGTGTCCGTTAGTTAAACTAGATAGTCCAAATGCCCGCTTGGTAACCTAGATAGTCCAACAGCCCGCTAGGTAACCTACATACTCCAAGAACCCTCTAGGTTACGTAGATAGTTCATGTGCCAGCTAGGTAACCTAGATAGTCCAAGTGTCCTCTAGGTAGCCTACAAATTCTAAGTTCCCGCTATTATATCTATATAGTCCAAATGCCCGCTAGGGAATCTACATAGTCCAAGGGCCCGCTAGTTAACGTAGATAGTCCAAGTGCCGCTAGTTAATCTACATAGTTCAAGGGCCCGCTAGTTAACCTACATAGTCCAAGTACCCGCTAGTTAACCTAGATCATCCAAGTGTCCGCTAGTTAATCTACATAGTACAAGTGCCCGCTCGGGAATCTAGTTAGTCCAAGTTCCCGCTCTGGAACCTACATAGTCCAAGTGCCTGCTAGGGAACCTACATATTCCAAGTGCACGCGCTGGAACATACATAGTCCAAGTGCCTGCTAGAGAACCTACATATTCCAAGTGCACGCGCTGGAACATACATAGTCCAAGTGCTCGCTAGGGAATCTACATAGTCCAAGGGCCCGCTAGTTAATGTAGATAGTCCAAGTGCCGCTAGTTAATCTACATAGTCCAAGGGACCGCTAGTTAACCTACATCGTCAAAGAGCGTGCTAGTTAACCTAGATAGTCCAAGTGCCCGCTAGTTAACCTACATAGTCCAAGTGCCCGTTCGTTAACCTACATAGTCCAAATGCCCGGTAGGTAACCAATATAGTCCAAATGCCCGCTAAGGGCCCTAATAATCCAAATACCCGCTAGTTAACCTAGATAGTCCAAATGCTCACTAGTTAACCTAGATAGTCCAAGTGCACGCTAGTTAACCTAGATAGACCAAGTGCCCGCTAGGGAACCTATCTAGTCCATGTACCCGCTAGGAAACGTACATAGTCCAAGTGCCCGCTAGGTAACATAGATAGTCCAAGTGCTCGCTAGTTAACCTACATAGTCCAAGTGCCTGCTAGGTAACCTAGATAGTCCAAGTGCCCACTAGTTAACCTACATAGTCCAGGTTCCCCCTAGGTAACCTAGATAGTCCGAGGGCCCGCTAGGTAACCTACATAGTCCAAATGCCCGATATGGAACCTACATAATCCAAGTGCCCGCTAGGTAACCTACATAGTCCAAATGCCAGCTAGTTAACCTACATAGTCCAAGTGCCCGATAGGGAACCTACATAATCCAAGTGCCCGCTAGGGAACCTACATAGTCCAAGTGCCCGTTAGGTAACCTAGATATTCCAAATGCCCGCCAGGAAACCCACATAGTCCAAGTGCCCGCTAGGGAATTTATATAGTCCAAGTGCCCGCTAGCTAACCTAGATAGTCCAACAGTCCGGTAGTTAACCTACATTCTCCAAGTACCCGCTAGGTAACGTAGATAGTTCAAGTGCCAGCTAGGTAACCTAGATAGTCCAAGTGCCCGCTAGGTAACCTACAAAGTCTAAGTGCCCGCTAGGTAATCTATATAGTCCAAATGACCACTAGGGAGCCTACATAGTCCAAATGACCACTAGGGAGCCTACATAGTCCAAATGCCCGCTAGGTAACATAGGTAGTCCGAGGGCCCGCTAGGAAAACTACATAGTCCTAGTGCCCCCTAGTTAACCTACATTCTCCAAGTGCCCGATAGGGAACCTATATAGTCCAAGTGCCCGCTAGGTAACATACATAGTCCAAGTGCCCGATAGGGAACCTACATAATCCAAGTGCCCGCTAGGGAACCTACATAGTCCAAGTGCCCGTTAGGTAACCTAGATAGTCCAAATGCCCGCCAGGAAAACCACATAGTCCAAGTGCCGTTAGGAAATTTACATAGTCCAAGTGCCCGCTAGGTAACCTAGATAGTCCAAGGGCCCGCTAGTTAACCTACATAGTCCAAGTGCCCGGTAGTTAACTTAAATAGTTCAAATGTCCATAGGGAACATACATAGTCCAAGTGCCCGCTAGGGAATCTACATAGTCCAATGGCCCGCTAGTTAAAATAGATAGTCCAAGTTCCGCTAGTTAATCTACATAGTTCAAGGGTCCTTAGTTAACCTACATAGTCCAAGTACCCGCTGGTTAACCTACATCGTCCAAGTGTCCGCTAATAAATCTACATAGTACAAGTGTCCGCTCAGGAATCTAGTTAGTCCAAGTGCCCGCTCTGGAACCTACATAGTCCAAGTGCCCGCGCTGGAACATACATAGTCCAATTGGCCGCTAGGGAATCTACATAGTCCAAGGGACCGCTAGTTAACGTAGATAGTCCAAGTGCCGCTAGTTAATCTACATAGTCCAAGGGCCCTCTAGTTAACCTACATAGTCCAAGTACCAGCTAGTTAACCTAGATCGTCCAAATGCCCGCTAGGTAACCTACATAGTCCAATGGCCCGCTAGTTAACCTACATAGTCCAAGGGCCCGCAAGTTAACCTACATCTTCCAAGGGCCCGCTAGTTAACCTAGATAGTCCAAGTGCCCGCTAGTTAACCTACATTGTCCAATTGCCCGCTAGGTAACCTAGACAGTTCAAGTGACCACTAGGTTACCTACATAGTCCAAGTGCCCGTTCGTTAACCTACATAGTCCAAATGCCCGCTAGGTAAACAATATAGTCCAAATAACCGCTAGGGGCCCTAATAGTCCAAATGCCCGCTAGTTAACCTAGATAGTCCAAGTGCTCGCTAGTTAACCTAGATAGTCCAAGTGCCCGCTAGTTAACCTAGATAAACCAAGTGCCCGCTAGGGAACCTATCTAGTCCAAGTACCCGCTAGGAAACGTACATAGTCCAAGTGCCCGCTAGTTAACCTACATTGTCCAATTGCCCGCTAGGTAACCTAGACTGTTCAAGTGACCACTAGGTTACCTACATAGTCCAAGTGCCCGTTCGTTAACCTACATAGTCCAAATGCCCGCTAGGTAACCAATATAGTCCAAATGCCCGCTAGGGGCCCTAATAGTCCAAATGACCGCTAGTTAACCTAGATAGTCCAAGTGCTCGCTAGTTAACCTAGATAGTCCAAGTGCCCGCTAGTTAACCTAGATAGACCAATTGCCCGCTAGGGAACCTATCTAGTCCAAGTACCCACTAGGAAATGTACATAGTCCATGTGCCCGCTAGGTAACATAGATAGTTCAAGTGCCCGCTAGGGAATGTACATAGTCCAAGTGCCCGCTAGGTAACCTAGATAGTCCAAGTGCTCGCTAGTTAACCTACATAATCCAAGTGCCTGCTAGGTAACCTAGATAGTCCAAGTGCCCACTAGTTAACCTACATAGTCCAGGTTCCCCCTAGGTAACCAAGATAGTCCAAGTGCCCGCTAGGTAACCTACATAGTCCAAATGCCCGCTAGTTAACCTACATAGTCCAAGTGCCCGATAGGGAACCTACATAATCCAAGTGCCCGCTAGGGAACCTACATTGTCCAAGTGCCCATTAGGTAACCTAGATAGTCCAAATGCCCGCTAGGGAACCCACATAGTCCAAGTGCCCTCTAGGGAACTTACATAGTCCAAGGGCCCGCTAGGGAACCTACATAGTCCAAGTGCCCGTTTGTTAACCTAGATAGTCCCAGTGCCCGCTAGGTAACCTAGATAGTCCAACAGCCCGGTAGGTAACCTACATACTCCAAGTACCCGCTAGGTAATGTAGATAGTTCAAGTGCCCGCTAGGTAACCTACAAAGTCTAAGTGCCCGCTAGGTAATCTATATAGTCCAAATGACCACTAGGGAGCCTACATAGTCCAAATGCCCGCTAGGTAAACTAGGTAGTCCAAAGGCCCGCTAGGAAACTTACATAGTCCTAGTGCCCCCTAGTTAACCTACATTCTCCAAGTGCCCGATAGGGAACCCACATAGTCCAAGTGCCCGCTAGGTAACCTACATAGTCCATGTGCCTGCTAGGGAACCTACATAGTCCAAGTGTCCGTTAGTTAACCTAGATAGTCCAAGTGCCCGCTTGGTAACCTAGATAGTCCAACAGCCCGCTAGGTAACCTACATACTCCAAGAACCCGCTAGGTAACGTAGATAGTTCATGTGCCAGCTAGGTAACCTAGATAGTCCAAGTGTCCGCTAGGTAACCTACAAAGTCTAAGTGCCCGCTAGTATATCTATATAGTCCAAATGCCCGCTAGGGAATCTACATAGTCCAAGGGCCCGCTGGTTAACATAGATAGTCCAAGTGCCGCTAGTTAATCTACATAGTCCAAGGGCCCGCTAGGAAACCTAGATAGTCCAAGGGCCTGCTAGTTAACCTACATAGTCCAAGTGCCCGGTAGTTAACTTACAAAGTTCAAGTGTGCATAGGGTACATACATAGCCCAAGTGCCCGCTAGGGAACATACATAGTCCAAGTGCCCGCTAGGGAATCTACATAGTCCAAGGGCCCGCTAGTTAATGTAGATAGGCCAAGTTCCGCTAGTTAATCTACATAGTTCAAGGGCCCGCTAGTTAACCTACATAGTCCAAGTACCCGCTAGTTAACCTAGATCGTCCAAGTGTCCGCTAGTTAACCTACATAGTCCAAGTACCCGCTAGTTAACCTAGATCATCCAAGTGTCCGCTAGTTAATCTACATAGTACAAGTGCCCGCTCGGGAATCTAGTTAGTCCAAGTGCCTGCTCTGGAACCTACATAGTCCAAGTGCCTGCTAGGGAACCTACATAGTCCAAGTGCCCGCACTGGAACATACATAGTCCAATTGGCCGCTAGGGAATCTACAGAGTCCAAGGGCCCGCTAGTTAACCTACATAGTCCAAGTACCCGCTAGTTAACCTAGATCCTCCAAGTGCCCGCTAGGTAACCTACATAGTCCAAGGGCCCGCTAGTTAACCTACATCTTCCAAGGGCCCGCTAGTTAACCTAGATAGTCCAAGTGCCCGCTAGTTAACCTACATTTTCCAAGTGCCCACTAGGTAACCTAGACAGTTCAAGTGACCACTAGGTTACCTACATAGTCCAAGTGCCCGTTCGTTAACCTACATAGTCCAAATCTCCGCTAGGTAACCAATATAGTCCAAATGCCCGCTAGGGGCCCTAATAGTCCAAATGCCCGCTAATTAACCTAGATAGTCCAAGTGCTCACTAGTTAACCTAGATAGTCCAAGTGCCCGCTAGTTAACCTAGATAGACCAAGTGCCCGCTAGGGAACCTATCTAGTCCAAGTACCCGCTAGGAAACGTACATACTCCAAGTGCCCGCTAGTTAACCTACATTGTCCAAGTGCCCGCTAGGTAACCTAGACAGTTCAAGTGACCACTAGGTTACCTACATAGTCCAAGTGCCCGTTCGTTAACCGACATAGTCCAAATGCCCGCTAGGTAACCAATATAGTCCAAATGCCCGCTAGGGGACCTAATAGTCCAAATGCCCGCTAGTTAACTTAGATAGTCCAAGTGCTCGCTAGTTAACCTAGATAGACCAAGTGCCCGCTAGGGAACCTATCTAGTCCAAGTACCCGCTAGGAAACGTACATAGTCCAAGTGCCCGCTAGGTAACATAGTCCAAGTGCCCACTAGGGAACGTACATAGTCAAAGTGCCCGCTAGGTAACCTAGATAGTCCAAGTGCTCGCTAGTTAACCTACATAATCCAAGTGCCTGCTAGGTAACCTAGATAGTCCAAGTGCCCACTAGTTAACCTACATAGTCCAGGTTCCCCCTAGGTAACCTAGATAGTCCATAGGCCCGCTAGGTAACCTACATAATCCAAATGCCCGCTAGTTAACGTACATAGTCCAAGTGCCCGCTAGGGAACCTACATAATCCAAGTGCCCGTTAGGTAACCTAGATAGTCAAAAGGCCCGCTAGGGAACCCACATAGTCCAAGTGCCCGCTATGGAACTTACATAGTCCAAGGGCCCCCTAGGGAACCTACATAGTCCAAGTGCCCGTTAGTTAACCTAGATAGTCCCAGTGCCCGCTAGGTAACCTAGATAGTCCAACAGCCCGGTAGGTAACCTACGTACTCCAAGTACCCGCTAGGTAACGTAGATAGTTCAAGTGCCCGCTAGGTAACCTACAAAGTCTATGTGCCCGCTAGGTAATCTATATAGTCCAAATGACCACTAGGGAGCCTACATAGTCCAAATGCCCGCTAGGTAACCTAGGTAGTCCAAGGCCCGCTAGGAAACCTACATAGTCCTAGTGCCCCCTAGTTAACCTACATTCTCCAAGTGCCCGATAGGGAACCTACATAGTCCATGTGCCCGATAGGGAACCCACATAGTCCAAGTGCCCGCTAGGGAATTTACATAGTCCAAGGGCCCGCTAGGGAACCTACATAGTCCAAGTGTCCGTTAGTTAACCTAGATAGTCCAACGGTCCGCTTGGTAACCTAGATAGTCCAACAGCCCGCTAGGTAACCTACATACTCCAAGAACCCGCTACGTAACGTAGATTGTTCATGTGCCAGCTAGGTAACCTAGATAGTCCAAGTGTCCGCTAGGTAACCTACAAAGTCTAAGTGCCCGCTAGTACATCTATATACTCCAAATGCCCGCTAGGGAATCTACATAGTCCAAGGGCCCGCTAGGTAACCTAGACAGTTCAAGTGACCACTAGGTTACCTACATAGTCCAAGTGCCCGTTCGTTAACCTACATAGTCCAAATGCCCGCTAGGTAACCTACATAGTCCAAATGCCCGTTAGTTAACCTAGATAGTCCCAGTGCCCGCTAGGTAACCTAGATAGTCCAACAGCCCGGTAGGTAACCTACATACTCCAAGTACCCGCTAGGTAACGTAGATAGTTCAAGTGCCCGCTAGGTAACCTACAAAGTCTAAGTGCCCGCTAGGTAATCTATATAGTCCAAATGACCACTAGGGAGCCTACATAGTCCAAATGCCCGCTAGGTAACCTAGGTAGTCCAAGGGCCCGCTAGGAAACCTACATAGTCCTAGTGCCCCCTAGTTAACCTACATTCTCCAAGTGCCCGATAGGGAACCCACATAGTCCAAGTGCTCGCTAGGGAATTTCATAGTCCAAGGGCCCGCTAGGGAACCTACATAGTCCAAGTGTCCGTTAGTTAACCTAGATAGTCCAAGTGCCCGCTTGGTAACCTATATAGTCCAACAGCCCGCTAGGTAACCTACATACTCCAGGAACCTGCTAGGTAACGTAGATAGTTCATGTGCCAGCTACGTAACCTAGATAGTCCAAGTGTCCGCTAGGTAACCTACAAAGTCTAAGTGCCCGCTAGTATATCTATATAGTCCAAATGCCCGCAAGGGAATCTACATAGTCCAAGGGCCCGCTAGTTAACATAGATAGTCCAAGTGCCGCTAGTTAATCTACATAGTCCAAGAGCCTGCTAGGTAACCTAGATAGTCCAAGGGCCCGCTAGTTAACCTACGTAGTCCAAGTGCCCCGTAGTTAACTTACATAGTTCAAGTGTCCATAGGGAATATACATAGCCCAAGTGCCCGCAAGGGAATCTACATAGTCCAAGAGCCCGCTAGTTAATGTAGATAGTCCAAGTTCCGCTAGTTAATGTACATAGTTCAAGGGCCCGCTAGTTAACCTACATAGTCCAAGTACCCGCTAGTTAACCTAGATCGTCCAAGTGGCCACTAGTTAATCTACATAGTACAAGTGCCCGCTCGGGAATCTAGTTAGTCCAAGTGCCTGCTCTGGAACCTACATAGTCCATGTGCCTGCTAGGGAACCTACATAGTCCAAGGGCCCGCTAGTTAACCTACATAGTCCAAGTACCCGCTAGTTAACCTAGATCGTCCAAGTGCCCGCTAGGTAACCAACATAATCCAAGGGCCCGCTATTAACCTACATAGTCCAATGGACCGCTAGTTAACCTACATCGTCCAAGAGCCTGCTAGTTAACCTAGATAGTCCAAGTGCCCGCTAGTTAACCTACATAGTCCAAGTGCCCGCTAGGTAACCTAGACAGTTCAAGTGACCACTAGGTTACCTACATAGTCCAAGTGCCCGTTCGTTACCCTACATAGTCATAATGCCCGGTAGGTAACCAATATAGTCCAAATGCCCGCTAGGGGCCCTAATAATCCAAATGCCCGCTAGTTAACCTAGATAGTCCAAGTGCTCACTAGTTAACCTAGATAGTCCAAGTGCCCGCTAGGGAACCTATCTAGTCCAAGTACCCGCTAGGAACCGTACATAGTCCAAGTGCCCGCTAGGTAACATAGATAGTCCAAGTGCCCGCTAGGGAACGTACATAGTCCAAGTGCCCGAAAGGGAACCTACATAATCCAAGTGCCCGCTAGTGAACCTATATAGTCCAAGTGCCCGTTAGGTAACCTAGATAGTCCAAATGCCCGCCAGGAAACCCACATAGTCCAAGTGCCCGCTAGGGAATTTACATAGTCCAAGTGCCCGCTAGGTAACCTAGATAGTCCAACAGCCCGGTAGGTAACATACATACTCCAAGTACCCGCTAGGTAACCTAGATAGTCCAAGTGCCCGCTAGGTAACCTACAAAGTCTAAGTGCCCGCTAGGTAATCTATATAGTCCAAATGACCACTAGGGAGCCTACATAGTCCAAATGCCCGCTAGGTAACCTAGGTAGTCTGAGGGCCCGCTAGGAAACCTACATAGTCCTAGTGCCCCCTAGTTAACCTACATTCTCCAAGTGCCCGATAGGGAACCTACATAGTCCAAGTGCCCGCTAGGTAACCTACATAGTCCAAGTGCCCGATAGGGAACCTACATAATCCAAGTGCCCGCTAGGGAACCTACATAGTCCAAGTGCCCATTAGGTAACCTAGATAGTCCAAATGCCCGCCAGGAAACCCACATAGTCCAAGTGCCGTTAAGGAATTTACATAGTCCAAGTGCCCGCTAGGTAACCTAGATAGTCCAAGGGCCCGCTAGTTAACCTACATAGTCCAAGTGCCCGGTAGTTATCTTACATAGTTCAAATGTCCATAGGGAACATACATAGTCCAAGTGCCCGCTAGGGAATCTAAATAGTCCAATGGCCCGCTAGTTAAAATAGATAGTCCAAGTTCCGCTAGTTAATCTACATAGATCAAGGGTCCTTAGTTAACCTACATAGTCCAAGTACCCGCTAGTTAACCTAGATCGTCCAAGTGTCCGCTAGTTAATCTACATAGTACAAGTGCCCACTCGGGAATCTAGTTAGTCCAAGTGCCCGCTCTGGAACCTACATAGTCCAAGTGCCTGCTAGGGAACCTACAAAGTCCAAGTGCCCGCGCTGGAACATACATAGTCCAATAGGCCGCTAGGGAATCTACATAGTCCAAGGGCCCGCTAGTTAACGTAGATAGTCCAAGTGCCGCTAGTTAATCTACATAGTCCAAGGGCCCTCTAGTTAACCTACATAGTCCAAGAACCCGCTAGTTAACCTAGATAATCCAAGTGCCCGCTAGGTAACCTACATAGTCCACGGGCCCGCTAGTTAACCTACATCGTCCAAGGGCCCGCTAGTTAACCTAGATAGTCCAAGGGCCCGCTAGTTAACCTACATTGTCCAAGTGCTCGCTAGGTAACTTAGACAGTTCAAGTGACCACTAGGTTACCTACATTGTCCAAGTGCCCGTTCGTAAACCTACATAGTCCAAATGCCCGCTAGGTAACCAATATAGTCCAAATGCCCGCTATGGCCCTAATAGTCCAAATGCCCGCTAGTTAACCTAGATCGTCCAAGTGCCCGCTAGGTAACCTACATAGTCCAAGGGCCCGCTAGTTAACCTACATAGTCCAAGGGACCGGTAGTTAACCTACATCGTCCAAGATCCTGCTAGTTAGCCTAGATAGTCCAAGTGCCCGCTAGTTAACCTACATATCCAAGTGCCCGGTAGGTAACCTAGACAGATCAAGTGACCACTAGGTTACCTACATAGTCCAAGTGCCCGTTCATTAACCTACATAGTCCAAATGCCCTGTAGGTAACCAATATAGTCCAAATGCCCGCGAGGGGCCCTAATAATCCAAATGCCCGCTAGTTAACCTAGATAGTCCAAGTGCTCACTAGTTAACCTAGATAGTCCAAGTGCCCGCTAGTTAACCTAGATAGACCAAGTGCCCGCTAGGGAACCTATCTAGTCCAAGTACCCGCTAGGAAACGTACATAGTCCAAGTGCCCGCTAGGTAACATAGGTAGTCCAAGTGCCCGCTAGGGAACGTACATAGTCCAAGTGCCCGCTAGGCAACCTAGATAGTCCAAGTGCTCGCTAGTTAACCTACATAGTCCAAGTGCCTGCTAGGTAACCTAGATAGTCCAAGTGCCCACTAGTTAACCTACATAGTCCAGGTTCCCCCTAGGTAACCTAGATAGTCCAAGGGCCCGCTAGGTAACCTACATAGTCCAAATGCCCGATAGGGAACCTACATAGTCCAAATGCCAGCTAGTTAACCTACATAGTACAAGTGCCCGCTAGGTAACCTACATAGTCCAAGTGCCCGATAGGGAACCTACATAATCCAAGTGCCCGCTGGGAACCTACATAGTCCAAGTGCCCGTTAGGGAACCTAGATAATCCAAATGCCCGCCAGGAAACCCACATAGTCCAAGAGCCCGCTAGGGAATTTACATAGTCCAAGTGCCCGCTAGGTAAACTAGATAGTCCAACAGCTCGGTAGGTAACCTAAATACTCCAAGTACCCGCTAGGTAACGTAGATAGTTCAAGTGCCAGCTAGGTAACCTAGATAGTCCAAGTGCCCGCTAGGTAACCTACAAAGTCTAAGTGCCCGCTAGGTAATCTATATAGTCCAAATGACCACTAGGGAGCCTACATAGTCCAAATGCCCGCTAGGTAACCTAGGTAGTCCAAGGGCCCGCTAGGAAACCTACATAGTCCTGGTGCCCTCTAGTTAACCTACATTCTCCTAGTGCCCGATAGGGAACCTACATAGTCCAAGTGCCCGCTTGGTAACCTACATAGTCCAAGTGCCCGATAGGGAACCTACATAATCCAAGTGCCCACTAGGGAACCTACATAGTCCAAGTGTCCGTTAGGTAACCTAGATAGTCCAAATGTCCGCCAGGAAACCCACATAGTCCAAGTGCCGTTAGGGAATTTACATAGTCCAAGTGCCCGCTAGGTAACCTAGATAGTCCAAGGGCCTGCTAGTTAACCTACATAGTCCAAGTGCCCGGTAGTTAACTTACATAGTTCAAATGTCCATAGGGAATATACATAGTCCAAGTGCCCGCTAGGGAATCTACATAGTCCAATGGCCCGCTAGTTAAAGTAGATAGTCCAAGTTCCGCTAGTTAATCTACATTGTTCAAGGGTCCTTCGTTAACCTACATAGTCCAAGTACCCGCTAGTTAACCTAGATCGTCCAAGTGTCCGCTAGTTAATCTACATAGTACAAGTGCCCGCTCGGGAAACTAGTTAGTCCAAGTGCCCGCTCTGGAACCTACATAGTCCAAGTGCCTGCTAGGGAACCTACATAGTCCAAGGGCCCGCGCTGGAACGTACATAGTCCAATTGGCCGCTAGGGAATCTACATAGTCCAAGGGCCCGCTAGTTAACGTAGATAGTCCAAGTGCTCGCTAGGGAACGTACATAGTCCAAGTGCCCGCTAGGTAACCTAGATAGTCCCTGTGCCCACTAGTTAACCTACATAGTCCAGGTTCCCCCTAGGTAACCTAGATAGTCCAAGGGCCCGCTAGGTAACCTAGATAGTCCAAAGGCCCACTAGGTAACCTACATAGTCCAAGTGCCCAGTAGTTAACATACATAGTTCAAATGTCCATAGGGAACATACATAGTCCAAGTGCCCGCTAGGGAATCTACATAGTCCAAGGACCCGCTAGTTAACGTAGATAGTCCAAGTGCCGCTAGTTAATCTACATAGTCCAAAGCCCTCTAGTTAACCTACATAGTCCAAGTACCCGCTAGTTAACATAGATCGTCCAAATGCCCGCTAGGTAACCTACATAGTCCAATGGCCCGCTAGTTAACCTACATAGTCCAAGGGCCCGCTAGTTAACCTACATTGTCCAAGGGCCCGCTAGTTAACCTAGATAGTCCAAGTGCCCGCTAGTTAACCTACATTGTCCAAGTGCCCGCTAGGTAACCTAGAGAGTTCAAGTGACCACTAGGTTACCTACATAGTTCAAGTGCCCGTTCGTTAACCTACATAGTCCAAATGCCCGCTAGGTAACCAATATAGTCCAAATGCCCACCAGGGGCCCTAATAGTCCAAATGCCCGCTAGTTAACCTAGATAGTCCAAGTGCTCGCTAGTTAACCTAGATAGTCCAAGTGCCCGCTAGTTAACCTAGATAGACCAAGTGCCCGCTAGGGAACCGATCTAGTCCAAGTACCCGCTAGGAAACGTACATAGTCCAAGTGCCCGCTAGGTAACATAGATAGTCCAAGTGCCCGCTAGGGAACGTACATAGTCCAAGTGCCCGCTAGGTAACCTAGATAGTCCAAGTGCTCGCTAGTTAACCTACATAGTCCAAGTGCCTGCTAGGTAACCTAGATAGTCCAAGTGCCCACTAGTTAACCTACATAGTCCAGGTTCCCCCTAGGTAACCTAGATAGTCCAAGGGCCCGCTAGGTAACCTACATAGTCCAAATGCCCGCTAGTTAACCAACATAGTCCAAGTGCCCGTTAGGTAACCTAGATAGGCCAAATGCCAGCTAGGGAACCCACATAGTCCAAGTGCCCGCTAGGGAAATTACATAGTCTAAGGGCCCGTTGGGAACCTACATAGTCCAAGTGCCCGTTAGTTAACCTAGATAGTCCCAGTGCCCGCTAGGTAACCTAGATAGTCCAATAGCCCGGTAGGTAACCTACATACACCAAGTACCCGCTAGGTAACGTAGATAGTTCAAGTGCCAGCTAGGTAACCTAGATAATCCAAGTGCCCGCTAGGTAACCTACAAAGTCTAAGTGCCCGCTAGGTAATCTATATAGTCCAAATGACCACTAGGGAGCCTACATAGTCCAAATGCCCGCTAGGTAACCTAGGCAGTCCAAGGGCCCGCTAGGAAACCTACATAGTCTTAGTGCCCCCTAGTTAACCTATATTCTCCATATGCACGATAGGGAACCTACATAGTCCATGTGCCCGCTAGGTAACCTACATAGTCCAAGTGCCCGATAGGGAACCTACGTAGTAAGTGCCCGCTAGGCAACCTACATAGTCCAAGTGCCCGTTAGGTAACCTAGATAGTCCAAATGCCCGCCAGGAAACCCACATAGTCCAAGTGCCCGGTAAGGGATTTACATAGTCCAAGGGCCCGCTAGGGAACCTACATAGTCCAAGTGTCCGTTACTTAACCTAGATAGTCCAAGTGCCCGCTTGGTAACCTAGATAGTCCAACAGCCCGCTAGGTAACCTACATGCTCCAAGAACCCGCTAGGTCACGTAGATAGTTCATGTCTCAGCTAGGTAACCTAGATAGTACAAGTGTCCGCTAGGTAACCTACAAAGTCTAAGTGCCCGCTAGTATATCTATATAGTCCAAATGCCCGCTAGTTAATCTACATAGTCCAAGGGCCCGCTAGGTAACCTAGATAGTCCAAGGGCCCGCTAGTTAACCTACATAGTCCAAGTGCCCGGTAGTTAACTTACATAGTTAAAGTGTCCATAGGGAACATACATAGCCCAAGTGCCCGCTAGGGAACATACATAGTCCAAGGGCCCGCTAGGGAATCTACATAGTCCAAGGGCCCGCTAGTTAATGTAGATAGTCCAAGTTCCGCTAGTTAATCTACATAGTTCAAGGGCCCGCTAGTTAACCTACATAGTCCAAGTACCCGCTAGTTAACCTAGATCGTCCAAGTGTCCGCTAGTTAATCTACATAGTACAAGTGCCCGCTGGGGAATCTCGTTAGTCCAAGTGCCCGCTCTGGAACCTACATAGTCCAAGTGCCTGCTAGGGAACCTACATAGTCCAAGGGCCCGCTAGTTAACGTAGATTGTCCAAGTGCCGCTAGTTAATCTACATAGTCCAAGGGCCCGCTAGTTAACCTACATAGTCCAAGTACCCGCTAGTTAAGCTAGATCGTCCAAGTGCCAGCTAGGTAACCTACATAGTCCAAGGGCCCGCTAGTTAACCTACATATTCCAAGGGACCGCTAGTTAACCGACATCATCCAAGAGCCTGCTAGTTAACCTAGATAGTCCAAGTGCCCGCTAGTTAACCTACATAGTCCAAATGCCCGGTAGGTAACCAATATAGTCCATATGCCCGCTAGGGGCCCTAATAATCCAAATGTCCGGTAGTTAACCTAGATAGTCCAAATGCTCACTAGTTAACCTAGATAGACCAAGTGCCCGCTAGGGAACCTATCTAGTCCAAGTACCCGCTAGGAAACGTACATAGTCCAAGTGCCCGCTAGGTAACCTAGATAGTCCAAGTGCTCGCTAGTTAACCTACATAGTCCAGGTTCCCCCTTGGTAACCTAGATAGTCCAAGGGCCCGCTAGGTAACCTACATAGTCCAAATGCCCGATACGAAACCTACATGGTCCAAGTGCCCGCTAGGTAACCTACATAGCCCAAATGCCAGCTAGTTAATCTACATAGTTCAAGTGCCTGCTAGGTACCCTAGATAGTCCAAGTGCCCACAAGTTAACCTACATAGTCCAGGATCCCCTTAGGTAACCTAGATAGTCCAAGGGCCCGCTAGGTAACCTACATAGTCCAAATGCCCGATAGGGAACCTATATAGTCCAAGTGCCCGCTAGGTAACCTACATAGTCCAAATGCCCGCTAGTTAACCTACATAATCCAAGTGCCCAATAGGGAACCTACATAATCCAAGTGCCCGCTAGGGAACCTACATTGTCTAAGTGCCCGTTAGGTAACCTAGATAGTCCAAATGCCCGCTAGGGAACCCACATAGTCCAAGTGCCCGCTAGCGAACTTACATAGTCCAAGGGCCCGCTAGGGAACATACATAGTCCAAGTGCCCGTTAGTTAACCTAGATAGTCCCAGTGCACGCTAGGTAACCTAGATAGTCCAACAGCCCGGTAGATAACCTACATACTCCAAGTACCCGCTAGGTAACGTAGATAGTTCAAGTGCCAGCTAGGTAACCTAGATAGTCCAAGTGCCCGCTAGGTAACCTACAAAGTCTAAGTGCCCGCTATAATCTATATAGTCCAAATGACCACTAGGGAGCCTACATAGTCCAAATGCCCGCTAGGTAACTTACATAGTCCTAGTGCCCCCTAGTTAATCTAGATTTTCCAAGTGCCCGATAGGGAACCTACATAGTCCAAGTGCCCGCTAGGTAACCTACATAGTCCAAATGCCCTCTAGTTATTCTACATAGTCCAAATACCCGCTACTTAACCAACATAGTCCAAGTGCCGGATAGGGAACCTACATAATCCATGTGCCCGCTAGGGAACCTACATACTCCAAGTGCCCGTTAGGTAACCTAGATAGTCCAAATGCCCGCCAGGAAACCCACATAGTCCAAGTGCCCGCTAGGGAATTTACATAGTCCAAGGGCCCGCTAGGGTACCTACATAGTCCAAGTGCCCGTTAGTTAACCTAGATAGTCCAAGTGCCCGCTTGGTAACCCAGATAGTCCAACAGCCCGCTAGGTAACCTACATACTCCAAGAACCCGCTAGGTAACGTAGATAGTTCATGTGCCAGCTAGGTAACCTAGATAGTCCAAGTGTCCTCTAGGTAACCTACAAAGTCTAAGTGCCCGCTAGATTATCTATATAGTCCAAATGCCCGCTACGGAATCTACATAGTCCAAGGGCCCGCTAGTTAACGTAGATAGTCCAAGTGCCGCTAGTTAATCTACATAACCCAAGGGCCCGCTAGTTAACCTACATAGTCCAAGTACCCGCTAGGTAACCAAGATCGTCCAAGTGCCCGCTAGGTAACCTACATAGTCCAAGGGCCCGCTACGTAACCTACAAAGTCTAACTGCCCGCTAGGTTATCTATATAGTCCAAATACCCCCTAGGGAACCTACAAGGTCCAAGGGCCTGCTAGGTAACCTAGATAATCCAAGTGCCCGCTAGTTAACCTAAATAGTCCTAGTGCCCGCTAGTTAACCTAGATCGTCCACGTGCCCGCTAGTTAACCAACATAGTTAATGGCCCCGATCGTTAACCTACATAGTGCAAGAGCCCGCTAGTTAACCTAGATCGTGCAAGTGTCCGCTAGTTAACCTACATAGTCCAAGTGTCAGTTAGCTAACCTAGATAGTCCAAGGGCCCGCTAGTTGACCTACATAGTCCAAGTGCCCGCTGAGTAACCTAGATAATCCAAGTGCCCGCTAGGGAACCTTCATAGTCCAAGTGCCAGCTAGGTAACCTAGATAGTCCAAGTGCCCGCTAGTTAACCTAGATAGTCCTATTTCCCGTTTGTTAACCTAGAGTGTCCAAGTGCCCACTAGGGGACGTACTTAGTCCAAGTGCCCATTAGCTAACCTAGATAGTCCAAGTGTCCTCTAGTTAATCTACATAGTCCAAGTGCCCGCTAGTTAACCTATATTCCAAGTGCCCGCTACGTAACCTAGATAGTCCAAGGGCACGCTAGTTAACCTACATAGTCCAAGTGCCCGCTAGGCAACCTAGATAGTCCAAGTGCCTGCTAGGTAACCTACATAGTGCAAGTGTCCACTAGTTAACCTATGTATTCCAAGTGCCCGCTAGTTAACATAGATAGTCCAAGTGCCCGCTAGGGAACGTACATAGTCCAAGTGCCCGCTAGGTAACCTAGATAGTGCAAGTGCCCGCTAGTTAACCTAGATAGTTCAAGTACCCGCTAGGTAACCTAGATCGTCCAATGGCCCCCTAGTTAGCCTGCATAGTCCAAGTGCCCGCTAGGTAACCTAGATAGTCCAAGTGCCGGTTCGGTAACCTAGATAGTCCAAGTGCCCTTTAGGGAACCTAGATAGTCCAAGGGCCCGCTAGTTAACCTCTATAGTCCATGGGCCCGCTAGTTAACCTACATATTCCAAGTGCCCGCTAGTTAACATAGATAGTCCAAGTGCCGGCTAGGTAACCTAGATAGTACAAGTGCCCGCTAGGGAATCTAGATAGTCCAAGTGCCTGTTAGCTAACCTAGATAGTCCAAGTGGTGGCTAGGTAATCTACATAGTCCAAGTGCCCGTTCGTTAACCTACATAATCCATGGGCCCGCTAATTAACCTACATAGTTCAAGGGCCCGCTAGTTAACCTAGATCGTGCAAGTGTCCGCTAGTTTGCCTATATACCACGTTACCGCTACGTAACCTAGATAGTCCAAGGGCACGCTAGTTAACCTACATTGTGCAAGTGCCTGCTAGGCAACCTAGATAGTCAAAGTGCCCGCTAAGGAACCTACATAGTCCAGGTGCACGCTAGTTAACCTATATAGTCCAAGTGCCCTCTAGTTAACCTAGATAGTCCAAGTGCCTGCTAGGTAACCTACATAGTGCAAGTGTCCGCTAGTTAACCTACATAGTCCAAGTGCCCGCTAGTTAACCTAGATAGTTCAAGTACCCGCTAGGTAACCTAGATAGTCCAAGGGCCCCCTAGTTAGCCTACATAGTCCAAGAGCCCGCTAGGTAACCTAGATAGTCCAAGTGCCTTTTCGGTAACCTAGATAGACCAAGTGCCCTTTAGGGAACCTAGATAGCGAAGGGCCTGCAAGTAAACCTACATAGTCCAAGGACCCGCTAGTTAACCTACATATTCCAAGTGCCCGCAAGTTAACCTACATAATCTAAGTGCTCTTTAGCTAACCTAGATAGTCCAAGGGCCCGCTAGTTGACCTACATAGTCCAAGTGCCCGCTAGGCAACCTACATAGTCCAAGAGCCCGTTCGTTAACCTAGAAGTCCAAGTGCCCGCTAGGTAACCTAGACAGTCCAAGTGCCCGCTAGGTTACCTGCATATTCCAAGTGCCCATTCGTTAACCTAGATAGTCCAAGTGCCCACTAGGTAACCTACATAGTCCAAGTGCCCGCTAGGTAACCTATATAGTCCAATTGCCCGCTAGGTAACCTAGATAGTCCAAGGGCCCGCTAGTTAACCTACCTAGTCCAAGGGCTCACTTGTTCTCTTTGATAGTCCAAGTGCCCGATAGTTAACCTAGATCTTCCAAGTGCCCGCTAGTTAACCTAGATTGTCCAAGTGCCCGCTAGATAACCTACATAGTCCAAGGGCACGCTAGTTAACCTATATCGTCCAAGTGCCCGCTAAGGAACCTACATAGTCCAAGTGCACGCTAGTTATCCTAGATAGTCCAAGTGCCCGCTAGTTAAGCTAGATAGTCCAAATGCCTGCTAGGTAACCTACATAGTGCAAGTGTCCGCTAGTTAACCTACATATTCCAAGTGCCCGCTAGTTAACATAGATAGTCCAAGTGCCCGCTAGGGAACATACATAGTCCAAGTGCCCGCTAGGTAATCTAGATACTGCAAGTGCCTGCTAGTTAACCTAGATAGTTCAAGTACCCGCTAGGTAACCTAGATCGTCCAAGGGCCCCCTAGTTAGCCTTCATAGTCCAAGTGCCCGCTAGGCAACCTAGATAGTCCAAGTGCCCGTTCGTTAAGCTAGATAGTCCAAGTGCCCTTTAGGGAACCTAGATAGTCCAAGGGCCCGCTAGTAAACATACAAAGTCCATGGGCCCGCTAGTTAACCTTCATAGTGCAAGTGTCCGCTACTTTACCTACATATTCCATGTGCCCGATAGTTAACCTACATAATCTAAGTGCCCGTTGGCTAACCTAGATAGTCCAAGGGCCCGCTAGTTGACCTACATAGTCCAAGTGCCCGCAGGTTAACCTAGATAGTCCAAGTGCCTGCTAGGTAACCTACATATTGCAAGTATCCGCTAGTTAACCTATATATTCCAAGTGCCCGCTAGTTAACATAGATAGTCCAAGTGCCCGCTAGGGAACGTACATAGTCCAAGTGCCCGCTAGGTATCCTAGATAGTTCAAGTACCCGCTAGGTAACCCAGATCATCAAAGGGCCCCCGAGTTAGCCTACATAGTCCAAGTGCCCGCTAGGTAACCTAGATAGTACAAGTGCCCTTTAGGGAACCTAGATAGTCCATGGGCCCGCTAGTTAACCTACATATTCCAAGTTCCCGCTAGTTAACCTACATAATCTAAGTGCCTGTTGGCTAACCTAGATAGTCCAAGGGCCTGCTAGTTGACCTATATAGTCAAAGTGCCAGCTAGGTAACCTAGGTAGTACAAGTGCCCGCTAGGGAACATAGATAGTCCAAGTGCCTGTTAGCTAAACTAGATAGTCTAAGTGGCAGCTAGGTAACCTACATAGTCCAAGGGCCCGTTCGTTAACCTAGATAATCCAAGTGCCCATTTGTTAACTGAGATAATCCAAGTGCCCACTAGGTAACCTAGACAGTCCAAGTGCCCGCTAGTTAACCTACAAAGTCCAAGTGCCCCATAGGGAACCTACATAATCCAAGTGCCCGCTAGGCAACCTGCATAGTCCAAGTGCCCGTTAGTTAACCTAGATAGTCAAAGTGCCTGCTAGGTAACCTAGATAGTCCAAGTGCCCGCTAGGTAAACTAAATAGTCCAAATGCCTGCTAGGGAAACTACATAGTCCAAGTGCCCGCTAGTTAACCTAGATAGTCCAAGTGCCTGCTAGTAAACCTATATAATCCATGGGCCCGCTAGTGAACCTACATAGTGCAAGGGCCCGCTAGTTAACCTAGATCGTGCAAGTGTCCGCTAGTTAGCCTATATAGTCCAAGTGCCCGCTCTTTAACCTATATACCAAGTGCCCGCTACGTAACCTAGATAGTCCAAGGGCACGCTAGTTAACCTACATAGAGCAAGTGCCCGCTAGGCAATATAGATAGTGCAAGTGCCCGCTAAGGAACCTACATAGTCCAAGTGCACGCTAGTTAACCTATATAGTCCAAGTGCCCGCTAGTTAACCTAGATAGTTCAAGTACCCACTAGGTAACCTAGATAGTCCAAGGGCCCCCTAGTTAGCCTACATAGTCCAAGTGCCCGTTAGGTAACCTAGATAGTCCAAGTGCCTTTTAGGTAACCTAGATAGTCCAAGTGCCCTTTAGGGAACCTAGATAGTCGAAGGGCCCGCAAGTAAACCTACATATTCCAAGGGCCCGCTAGTTAACCTACATATTCCAAGTGCCCGCTAGTTAACCTACATAATCTAAGTGCCCATTAGCTAACCTAGATAGTCCAAGGGCCCGCTAGTTGACCTATATAGTCCAAGTGCCAGCTAGGTATCCTAGATAGTACAAGTGCCCGCTAGGTAACCTAGATAGTCCAAGTGCCCGTTAGTTAACCTAGATAGTCCAAGTGCCCACTAGGGGACGTACTTAGTCTATGTGCCCATTAGCTAACCTAGATAGTCCAAGTGCCCTCTAGTTAACATTGATCATCCAAGTGCCCGCTAGTTAACCTAGATAGTCCAAGTGCCCTCTAGTTAACCTAGATCGTCCAAGTGCCCGCAAGTTAACCTACATAGTCCAAAGGCCCGCTAGTTAACATACATAGTCCAAGGTCCGCTAGTTAACCTAGATAGTCCAAGTGCTGGCTAGTTAGCCTACATAGTACAAGGGCCAACTAGTTGACCTAGATAATCCAAGTGCCCGCTATCTAACCTAGATAGTCCAAGTGCCCGCTAGGTAACCTACATAGTCCAAATATCCGATAGGGATCCTACATAGTCCAAGTGCCCGCTAGGTAACCTACATTGTCCAAGTGCCCGTTCTTTAACCTAGATAGTCCAAGTGCCCCCTGGGTAACCTAGACTGTCAAAGTGCCCACTAGATTACTTACATAGTCCAAGTGCCCGTTCGTTAACCTAGATAGTCCAAGTGCCCGCTAGGTAACCTACATAGTCCAAGGGCCCGTTAGGTAACCTAGATAGTCCAAGTGTCCGCTAGATAACCTAGAGTCCAAGTGCTCGCTAGTTAACCTACATAGTCCAAGTACCGCTATGTAACCTAGATAGTCAAAGTGCCCGCTAGGTAACCTAGATAGTCCAAGTGCCCGCTAGGTAACTTACATTGTCCAAGTTCCCCCTAGGTAACCTAGATAGTCCAAGTGCCCGTTACCTAACCTAGATATTCCAAGTGCCCGCTAGGCATCCTACATTTTCCAAGTGCCCATTCGTTAACCTAGAAGTCCAAGTGCCCACTAGGTAACCTATATAGTCCAAGTGCCCGCAAAGTTACCTAGATAGTCCATGTGCCCGCTAGTTAACCTACATAGTCCAAGTTCCCGCTAGTTAACCTATATACCAAGTGCATGCTACGTAACCTAGATAGTCCAAGGGCCCACTAGTTAACCTAGATAGTCCAAGTGCCTGCTAGTAAACCTATATAATCCATGGGCCCGCTAGATAACCTACATAGTGCAAGGGCCTGCTAGTTAACCTAGATCGTGCAAGTGTCCGCTAGTTAGCCTATATAGCCCAAGTGCCCGCTCTTTAACCTATGTACCAAGTGCCCGCTACGTAACCTAGATAGTCCAAGTGCTCGCTAGGTAACCTAGATAGTCCAAGTGCCCGCTAGTTAACCTACATAGTCCAAGTGCCCGCTAGTTAACCTATATACCAAGTGCCCGCTACGTAACCTAGATAGTCCAAGGCCCCACTAGTTAACCTACCTAGTCCAAGGGCTCACTTGTTCACTTTGATAGTCCAAGTGCCTGCTAGTTAACCTAGATCTTCCAAGTGCCCGCTAGTTACCTGATTGTCCAAGTGCCCGCTAGTTAACCTACATAGTCCAAGGGCCCACTAATTAACCTAGATCGTCCAAGGGCCCCCTAGTTAGCCTACATAGTCCAAGTGACCACTAGGTAACCTAGATTGTCCAAGTGCCTGTTCGGTAACCTAGATAGTCCAAGTGCCCTTTAGGGAACCTAGATAGTCCAAGGGCCCGCTAGTAAACCTACATAGTCCATGGGCCCGCTAGTTAACCTTCATAGTGCAAGTGTCCGCTACTTACCCTACATAGTCCAAGTGCCCGCTAGTTAACCTACATAATCTAAGTGCCCGTTGGCTAACCTAGATAGTCCAAGTGCCTGCTAGGTAACCTACATAGTGCAAGTGTCCGCTAGTTAACCTACATATTCCAAGTGCCCACTAGTTAACATAGATAGTCCAAGTGCCCGCTAGGGAACGTACATAGTCCAAGTGCCCGCTAGGTAACCTAGATAGTTCAAGTACCCGCTAGGTAACCTAGATCATCAAAGGGGCCCCTAGTTAGCCTACATAGTCCAAGTGCACACTAGGTAACCTAGATAGTCCAAGTGCCCTTTAGGGAACCTAGATATTCCAAGTGCCCTTTAGGGAACCTAGATAGTCCAAGGGCCCGCTAGTAAACCTACGTAGTCCATGGGCCCGCTAGTTAACCTACATATTCCAAGTTCCCGCTAGTTAACCTACATAATCTAAGTGCCCGTTGGCTAACCTCGATAGTCCAAGGGCCCGCTAGTTGACCTACATAGTCAAAGTGCCAGCTAGGTAACCTACGTAGTACAAGTGCCCGCTAGGGAACCTAGATAGTCCAAATGCCTGTTAGCTAACCTAGATAGTCCAAGTGGCGGCCAGGTAACCTACATAGTCCAAGTGCCCGTTCGTTAACCTAGATAATCCAAGTGCCCGTTCGTTAACCGAGATAATCCAAGTGCCCACTAGGTAACCTAGACAGTCCAAGTGCCCGCTAGTTATCCTACAAAGTCCAAGTGCCCTATAGGGAACCTACATAATCCATGTGCCCGCTAGGCAACCTACATAGTCCAAGTGCCCGTTAGTTAACCTAGATAGTCAAACTGCCTGCTAGGTAACCTAGATAGTCCAAGTGCCCGCTAGGTAACCTACATAGTCCAAGTGCCCGCTAGGTAACCTAAATAGTCCAAATGCCCACTAGGGAAACTACATAGACCAAGTGCCCGCTAGTTAACCTAGATAGTCAAAGTGTCTGCTAGAAAACCTACATAATCCATGGGCCCGCTAGTTAGCCTACATAGTGCAAGGGCCCGCTAGTTAACCTACATCGTCCAAGGGCCCGCTAGTTAACCTAGATAGTCCAAGTGCCCGCTAGTTAACCTACATAGTCTAAGTGCCCGCTAGGTAACCTAGAAAGTTCAAGTGACCACTAGGTTGCCTACATAGTCCATGTGCCCGTTCGTTAACCTACATAGTCCAAGTGCCCGCTAGGTAACCAATATAGTCCAAATGCCCGCTAGGGGCCCTAATATTCCAAATGCCCGCTAGTTAACCTAGATGGTCCGAGTGCTCGCTAGTTAACCTAGATAGTCCAAGTGCCTGCTAGTTAACCTACATAGACCAAGTGCCCGCTAGGGAACCTATCTAGTCCAAGTACCCGCTAGGAAACGTACATAGTCCAAGTGCCTGCTAGGTAACGTACATAGTCCAAGTGCCCGCTAGGTAACGTAGATAGTCCAAGTGCCCGCAAGGGAACGTAGATAGTCCAAGTGCCCGCTAGGTAACCTAGATAATCCAAGTGCCCGCTAGTTAACCTACATAGTCCAAGTGCCTGCTAGGTAACCTAGATAGTCCAAGTGCCCACTAGTTAACCTACATAGTCCAGGTTCCCCCTAGGTAACCTAGATAGTCCAAGGGCCCGCTAGGTAACCTACATAGTCCAAATGCCCACTAGTTAACCTACATAATCCAAGTGCCCGATAGGGAACCTACATAATCCAAGTGCCCGCTAGGGAACCTACATAGTCCAAGTGCCCATTAGGTAACCTAAAAAGTCCAAATGCCCGCTAGGGAACCCACATAGTCCAAGTGCTCGCTAGGGAATCTACATAGTCCAAGGGCCCGCTAGGGAACCTACATAGTCCAAGTTCCCGTTAGTTAACCTAGATACTCCCAGTGCCCGCTTGATAACTTAGATAATCCAACAGCCCTCTAGGTAACCTACATACAACAAAAACCCGCTATAACGTAGATAGTTCAAGTGCCAGCTAGGTAACCTAGATAGTTCTTGTGCCGCTAGTTAACCTACAATGTCTAAGTGCCTGCTAGGTTATCTATATAGGCCAAATGCCCGCTAGGGAATCTACATAGTCCAACGGCCCGCTAGTTAACGTAGATAGTCCAAGTGCCGCTAGTTAATCTACAGAGTCCAAGGGCCCGCTAGTGAACCTACATAGTCCAAGTACCCGCTAAAAACCTAGATAGTCCAAGTGCACGCTAGTTAACCTAGATAGTCCAAGTGCCCTCTAGTTAACCTAGATCGTCCAAGTGCCCGCTAAGAAACCTAGATAGTCCAAGTGCCCGTTACCTAACCTAGATAGTCCAATTGCCCGCTATGCAACATACATAGTCCAAGTGCCCGTTCATTAACCTAGAAGTCCAAGGGCCCGCTAGGTAACCTAGACTCTCCAAGTGCCCGCTAGGTTACCTACATAGTCCAAATGCCCGTTCGGTAACCTAGATAGTGCAAGTGCCCGGTAGTTAACCTGCATAGTCCAAGTGCCCGCTAGGTAACCTAGACAGTCCAAGGGCCCACTAGTTAACCTACATAGTCCAAGTGCCCGCTAGTTAACCTATATACCAAGTGCCCGCTACGTAACCTAGATAGTCCAAGGGCCCACTAGTTAACCTAGATAGTCCAAGTACCTGCTAGTAATCCTATATAATCCATGGGCCCGCTAGTTAACCTACATAGTGCAAGGGCCCGCTAGTTAACCTAGATCGTGCAAGTGTCCGCAAGTTAGCCTATATAATCCAAGTGCCCGCTCTTTAACCTATATACCAAGTGCCCGCTACGTAACCTAGATAGTCCAAGTGCCCGCTAGGTAACCTAGATAGTCCAAGTGCCCGCTAGTTAACCTACATAGTCCAAGTGCCCGCTAGTTAACCTATATACCAAGTGCCCGCTACGTAACCTAGATAGTCCAAGGGCCCACTAGTTAACCTACCTAGTCCAAGGGCTCACTTGTTCATTTTGATAGTCCAAGTGCCCGCTAGTTAACCTAGATCTTCCAAGTGCCCGCTAGTTACCTGATTGTCCAAGTGCCCGCTAGTTAACCTACATAGTCCAAGGGCCCACTAATTAACCTAGATCGTCCAAGGGCCCCCTAGTTAGCCTACATAGTCCAAGTGCCCACTAGGTAACCTAGATTGTCCAAGTGCCTGTTCGGTAACCTAGATAGTCCAAGTGCCCTTTAGGGAACCTAGATAGTCCAAGGGCCCGCTAGTAAACCTACATAGTCCATGGGCCCGCTAGTTAACCTTCATAGTGCAAGTGTCCGCTACTTACCCTACATATTCCAAGTGCCCGCTAGTTAACCTACATAATCTAAGTGCCCGTTGGCTAACCTAGATAGTCCAAGTGCCTGCTAGGTAACCTACATAGTGCAAGTGTCTGCTAGTTAACCTACATATTCCAAGTGCCCGCTAGTTAACATAGATAGTCCAAGTGCCCGCTAGGGAACGTACATAGTCCAAGTGCCCGCTAGGTAACCTAGATAGTTCAAGTACCCTCTAGGTAACCTAGATCATCAAAGGGGCCCCTAGTTAGCCTACATAGTCCAAGTGCCCACTAGGTAACCTAGATAGTCCAAGTGCCCTTTAGGGAACCTAGATAGTCCAAGTGCCCTTTAGGGAACCTAGATAGTCCAAGGGCCCGCTATTAAACCTACATAGTCCATGGGCCCGCTAGTTAACCTACATATTCCAAGTTCCCGCTAGTTAACCTACATAATCTAAGTGCCCGTTGGCTAACCTAGATAGTCCAAGGGCCTGCTAGTTGACCTATATAGTCCAAGTGCCAGCTAGGTATCCTAGATAGTACAAGTGCCTGCTAGGTAACCTAGATAGTCCAAGTGCCCGTTAGTTAACCTAGATAGTCCACGTGGCGGCCAGGTAACCTACATAGTCCAAGTGCCCGTTCGTTAACCTAGATAATCCAAGTGCCCGTTCGTTAACCGAGATAATCCAAGTGCCCACTAGGTAACCTAGACAGTCCAAGTGCCCGCTAGTTATCCTACAAAGTCCAAGTGCCCTATAGGGAACCTACATAATCCAAGTGCCCGCTAGGCAACCTACATAGTCCAAGTGCCCGTTAGTTAACCTAGATAGTCAAAGTGCCTGCTAGGTAACCTAGATAGTCCAAGTAACCGCTAGGTAACCTACATAGTCCAAGTGCCCGCTAGGTAACCTAAATAGTCCAAATGCCCGCTAGGGAAACTACATAGTCCAAGTGCCCGCTAGTTAACCTAGATAGTCAAAGTGTCTGCTAGTAAACCTACATAATCCATGGGCCCGCTAGTTAACCTAGACAGTTCAAGTGACCACTAGGTTACCTACATAGTCCAAGTGCCCGTTCGTTAACCTTCATAGTCCAAGTGCCCGCTAGGTAACCAATATAGTCCAAATGCCCGCTAGGGGCCCTAATATTCCAAATGTCCGCTAGTTAACCTAGATGGTCCAAGTGCTCGCTAGTTAACCTACATAGTCCAAGTGCCCGTTAGTTAACCTATATAGACCAAGTGCCCGCTAGGGAACCTATCTAGTCCAAGTACCCTCTAGGAAACGTACATAGTCCAAGTGCCCGCTAGGTAACGTACATAGTCCAAGTGCCCGCTAGGTAACGTACATAGTCCAAGTGCCCGCTAGGGAACGTACATAGTCCAAGTGCCCGCTAGGTAACCTAGATAATCCAAGTGCCCGCTAGTTAACCTACATAGTCCAAGTGCCTACTAGGTAACCTAGATAGTCCAAGTGCCCACTAGTTAACCTACATAGTCCAGGTTCCCCCTAGGTAACCTAGATAGTCCAAGGGCCCGCTAGGTAACCTACATAGTCCAAATGCCTGATAGGGAACCTATATAGTCCAAGTGCCCGCTAGGTAACCTACATAGTCCAAGTGCCCGCTAGGTAACCTACATAGTCCAAATGCCCACTAGTTAACCTACATAATCCAAGTGCCCGATAGGGAACCAACATAATCCAAGTGCCCGCTAGGGAACCTACATAGTTCAAGTACCCGTTAGGTAACCTAGATAGTCCAAATGCCCGCTAGGGTACCCACATAGTCCAAGTGCTCGCTAGGGAACCTACATAGTCCAAGGGCCCGCTAGGGAACCTACATAGTCCAAGTTCCCGTAAGTTAACCTAGATAGTCCCAGTGCCCCCTTGGTAACTTAGATAATCCAACAGCCCTCTAGGTAACCTACATACTCCAAAAAACCGCTATAACGTAGATAGTTCAAGTGCCAGCTAGGTAACCTAGATAGTTCTTGTGCCGGTAGGTAACCTACAAAGTCTAAGTGCCTGCTAGGTTATCTATATAGTCCAAATGCCCGCTAGGGAATCTACATAGTCCAAAGGCCCGCTAGTTAACGTAGATAGTCCAAGTGCCGCTAGTTGATCTACATAGTCCAAGGGCCCGCTAGTTAACCTACATAGTCCAAGTGCCCGCTAAAAACCTAGATTGTCCAAGTGCACGCTAGTTAACCTAGATAGTCCAAGTGCCCTCTAGTTAACCTAGATCATCCAAGTGCCCGCTAAGAAACCTAGATAGTCCAAGTGCCCGTTACCTAACCTAGATAGTCCAATTGCCCGCTATGCAACATACATAGTCCAAGTGCCCGTTCGTTAACCTAGAAGTCCAAGGGCCCGCTAGGTAACCTAGACTCTCCAAGTGCCCGCTAGGTTACCTACATAGTCCAAATGCCCGTTTGGTAACCTAGATAGTGCAAGTGCCCGGTAGTTAACCTACAGAGTCCAAGTGCCCGCTAGGTAACCTAGATAGTCCAAGGGCCCGCTAGTTAACCTACATAGTCCAAGTGCCCGGTAGTTAACTTACATAGTTCATGTGTCCGTAGGGAACATACAGAGTCTAAGTGCCTGCTAGGGAACCTAGATATTCCAAGTGCCCGCTAGGCAATCTACATATTCCAAGGGCCCGCTAGTTAATGTAGATAGTCCAAGTGCCGCTATTTAATCTACATAGTTCAAGGGCCCGCTAGTTAACCTACATAATCCAAGTACCTGCTAGTTCACCTAGATCGTCCAAGTGCCCGCTAGTTAACCTAGATAGTCCAAGTGCCTGCTAGTAAACCTATATAATCCATGGGCCCGCTAGTGAACCTACATAGTGCAAGGGCCCGCTAGTTAACCTAGATCGTGCAAGTGTCCGCTAGTTAGCCTATATAGTCCAAGTGCCCGCTCTTTAACCTATATACCAAGTGCCCGCTACGTAACCTAGATAGTCCAAGGGCACGCTAGTTAACCTACATAGAGCAAGTGCCCGCTAGGCAATATAGATAGTCCAAGTGCCCGCTAAGGAACCTACATAGTCCAAGTGCACGCTAGTTAACCTATATAGTCCAATTGCCCGCTAGTTAACCTAGATAGTTCAAGTACCCACTAGGTAACCTAGATAGTCCAAGGGCCCCCTAGTTAGCCTACATAGTCCAAGTGCCCGTTAGGTAACCTAGATAGTCCAAGTGCCTTTTAGGTAACCTAGATAGTCCAAGTGCCCTTTAGGGAACCTAGATAGTCGAAGGGCCCGCAAGTAAACCTACATATTCCAAGGGCCCGCTAGTTAACCTACATATTCCAAGTGCCCGCTAGTTAACCTACATAATCTAAGTGCCCATTAGCTAACCTAGATAGTCCAAGGGCCCGCTAGTTGACCTATATAGTCCAAGTGCCAGCTAGGTATCCTAGATAGTACAAGTGCCCGCTAGGTAACCTAGATAGTCCAAGTGCCCGTTAGTTAACCTAGATAGTCCAAGTGCCCACTAGGGGACGTACTTAGTCTATGTGCCCATTAGCTAACCTAGATAGTCCAAGTGCCCTCTAGTTAACATTGATCATCCAAGTGCCCGCTAGTTAACCTAGATAGTCCAAGTGCCCTCTAGTTAACCTAGATCGTCCAAGTGCCCGCAAGTTAACCTACATAGTCCAAAGGCCCGCTAGTTAACATACATAGTCCAAGGTCCGCTAGTTAACCTAGATAGTCCAAGTGCTGGCTAGTTAGCCTACATAGTACAAGGGCCAACTAGTTGACCTAGATAATCCAAGTGCCCGCTATCTAACCTAGATAGTCCAAGTGCCCGCTAGGTAACCTACATAGTCCAAATATCCGATAGGGATCCTACATAGTCCAAGTGCCCGCTAGGTAACCTACATTGTCCAAGTGCCCGTTCTTTAACCTAGATAGTCCAAGTGCCCCCTGGGTAACCTAGACTGTCAAAGTGCCCACTAGATTACTTACATAGTCCAAGTGCCCGTTCGTTAACCTAGATAGTCCAAGTGCCCGCTAGGTAACCTACATAGTCCAAGGGCCCGTTAGGTAACCTAGATAGTCCAAGTGTCCGCTAGATAACCTAGAGTCCAAGTGCTCGCTAGTTAACCTACATAGTCCAAGTACCGCTATGTAACCTAGATAGTCAAAGTGCCCGCTAGGTAACCTAGATAGTCCAAGTGCCCGCTAGGTAACTTACATTGTCCAAGTTCCCCCTAGGTAACCTAGATAGTCCAAGTGCCCGTTACCTAACCTAGATATTCCAAGTGCCCGCTAGGCATCCTACATTTTCCAAGTGCCCATTCGTTAACCTAGAAGTCCAAGTGTCCACTAGGTAACCTATATAGTCCAAGTGCCCGCAAAGTTACCTAGATAGTCCATGTGCCCGCTAGTTAACCTACATAGTCCAAGTTCCCGCTAGTTAACCTATATACCAAGTGCATGCTACGTAACCTAGATAGTCCAAGGGCCCACTAGTTAACCTAGATAGTCCAAGTGCCTGCTAGTAAACCTATATAATCCATGGGCCCGCTAGATAACCTACATAGTGCAAGGGCCTGCTAGTTAACCTAGATCGTGCAAGTGTCCGCTAGTTAGCCTATATAGCCCAAGTGCCCGCTCTTTAACCTATGTACCAAGTGCCCGCTACGTAACCTAGATAGTCCAAGTGCTCGCTAGGTAACCTAGATAGTCCAAGTGCCCGCTAGTTAACCTACATAGTCCAAGTGCCCGCTAGTTAACCTATATACCAAGTGCCCGCTACGTAACCTAGATAGTCCAAGGGCCCACTAGTTAACCTACCTAGTCCAAGGGCTCACTTGTTCACTTTGATAGTCCAAGTGCCTGCTAGTTAACCTAGATCTTCCAAGTGCCCGCTAGTTACCTGATTGTCCAAGTGCCCGCTAGTTAACCTACATAGTCCAAGGGCCCACTAATTAACCTAGATCGTCCAAGGGCCCCCTAGTTAGCCTACATAGTCCAAGTGACCACTAGGTAACCTAGATTGTCCAAGTGCCTGTTCGGTAACCTAGATAGTCCAAGTGCCCTTTAGGGAACCTAGATAGTCCAAGGGCCCGCTAGTAAACCTACATAGTCCATGGGCCCGCTAGTTAACCTTCATAGTGCAAGTGTCCGCTACTTACCCTACATAGTCCAAGTGCCCGCTAGTTAACCTACATAATCTAAGTGCCCGTTGGCTAACCTAGATAGTCCAAGTGCCTGCTAGGTAACCTACATAGTGCAAGTGTCCGCTAGTTAACCTACATATTCCAAGTGCCCACTAGTTAACATAGATAGTCCAAGTGCCCGCTAGGGAACGTACATAGTCCAAGTGCCCGCTAGGTAACCTAGATAGTTCAAGTACCCGCTAGGTAACCTAGATCATCAAAGGGGCCCCTAGTTAGCCTACATAGTCCAAGTGCACACTAGGTAACCTAGATAGTCCAAGTGCCCTTTAGGGAACCTAGATAGTCCAAGTGCCCTTTAGGGAACCTAGATAGTCCAAGGGCCCGCTAGTAAACCTACGTAGTCCATGGGCCCGCTAGTTAACCTACATATTCCAAGTTCCCGCTAGTTAACCTACATAATCTAAGTGCCCGTTGGCTAACCTCGATAGTCCAAGGGCCCGCTAGTTGACCTACATAGTCAAAGTGCCAGCTAGGTAACCTACGTAGTACAAGTGCCCGCTAGGGAACCTAGATAGTCCAAATGCCTGTTAGCTAACCTAGATAGTCCAAGTGGCGGCCAGGTAACCTACATAGTCCAAGTGCCCGTTCGTTAACCTAGATAATCCAAGTGCCCGTTCGTTAACCGAGATAATCCAAGTGCCCACTAGGTAACCTAGACAGTCCAAGTGCCCGCTAGTTATCCTACAAAGTCCAAGTGCCCTATAGGGAACCTACATAATCCATGTGCCCGCTAGGCAACCTACATAGTCCAAGTGCCCGTTAGTTAACCTAGATAGTCAAACTGCCTGCTAGGTAACCTAGATAGTCCAAGTGCCCGCTAGGTAACCTACATAGTCCAAGTGCCCGCTAGGTAACCTAAATAGTCCAAATGCCCACTAGGGAAACTACATAGACCAAGTGCCCGCTAGTTAACCTAGATAGTCAAAGTGTCTGCTAGAAAACCTACATAATCCATGGGCCCGCTAGTTAGCCTACATAGTGCAAGGGCCCGCTAGTTAACCTACATCGTCCAAGGGCCCGCTAGTTAACCTAGATAGTCCAAGTGCCCGCTAGTTAACCTACATAGTCTAAGTGCCCGCTAGGTAACCTAGAAAGTTCAAGTGACCACTAGGTTGCCTACATAGTCCATGTGCCCGCTAGTTAACCTACATAGTCCAAGTGCCCGCTAGTTAACCTATATACCAAGTGCCCGCTACGTAACCTAGATAGTCCAAGGGCCCACTAGTTAACCTACCTAGTCCAAGGGCTCACTTGTTCATTTTGATAGTCCTAGTGCCCGCTAGTTAACCTAGATCTTCCAAGTGCCCGCTAGTTACCTGATTGTCCAAGTGCCCGCTAGTTAACCTACATAGTCCAAGGGCCCACTAATTAACCTAGATCGTCCAAGGGCCCCCTAGTTAGCCTACATAGTCCAAGTGCCCACTAGGTAACCTAGATTGTCCAAGTGCCTGTTCGGTAACCTAGATAGTCCAAGTGCCCTTTAGGGAACCTAGATAGTCCAAGGGCCCGCTAGTAAACCTACATAGTCCATGGGCCCGCTAGTTAACCTTCATAGTGCAAGTGTCCGCTACTTACCCTACATATTCCAAGTGCCCGCTAGTTAACCTACATAATCTAAGTGCCCGTTGGCTAACCTAGATAGTCCAAGTGCCTGCTAGGTAACCTACATAGTGCAAGTGTCTGCTAGTTAACCTACATATTCCAAGTGCCCGCTAGTTAACATAGATAGTCCAAGTGCCCGCTAGGGAACGTACATAGTCCAAGTGCCCGCTAGGTAACCTAGATAGTTCAAGTACCCTCTAGGTAACCTAGATCATCAAAGGGGCCCCTAGTTAGCCTACATAGTCCAAGTGCCCACTAGGTAACCTAGATAGTCCAAGTGCCCTTTAGGGAACCTAGATAGTCCAAGTGCCCTTTAGGGAACCTAGATAGTCCAAGGGCCCGCTATTAAACCTACATAGTCCATGGGCCCGCTAGTTAACCTACATATTCCAAGTTCCCGCTAGTTAACCTACATAATCTAAGTGCCCGTTGGCTAACCTAGATAGTCCAAGGGCCTGCTAGTTGACCTATATAGTCCAAGTGCCAGCTAGGTATCCTAGATAGTACAAGTGCCTGCTAGGTAACCTAGATAGTCCAAGTGCCCGTTAGTTAACCTAGATAGTCCACGTGGCGGCCAGGTAACCTACATAGTCCAAGTGCCCGTTCGTTAACCTAGATAATCCAAGTGCCCGTTCGTTAACCGAGATAATCCAAGTGCCCACTAGGTAACCTAGACAGTCCAAGTGCCCGCTAGTTATCCTACAAAGTCCAAGTGCCCTATAGGGAACCTACATAATCCAAGTGCCCGCTAGGCAACCTACATAGTCCAAGTGCCCGTTAGTTAACCTAGATAGTCAAAGTGCCTGCTAGGTAACCTAGATAGTCCAAGTAACCGCTAGGTAACCTACATAGTCCAAGTGCCCGCTAGGTAACCTAAATAGTCCAAATGCCCGCTAGGGAAACTACATAGTCCAAGTGCCCGCTAGTTAACCTAGATAGTCAAAGTGTCTGCTAGTAAACCTACATAATCCATGGGCCCGCTAGTTAACCTAGACAGTTCAAGTGACCACTAGGTTACCTACATAGTCCAAGTGCCCGTTCGTTAACCTTCATAGTCCAAGTGCCCGCTAGGTAACCAATATAGTCCAAATGCCCGCTAGGGGCCCTAATATTCCAAATGTCCGCTAGTTAACCTAGATGGTCCAAGTGCTCGCTAGTTAACCTACATAGTCCAAGTGCCCGTTAGTTAACCTATATAGACCAAGTGCCCGCTAGGGAACCTATCTAGTCCAAGTACCCTCTAGGAAACGTACATAGTCCAAGTGCCCGCTAGGTAACGTACATAGTCCAAGTGCCCGCTAGGTAACGTACATAGTCCAAGTGCCCGCTAGGGAACGTAGATAGTCCAAGTGCCCGCTAGGTAACCTAGATAATCCAAGTGCCCGCTAGTTAACCTACATAGTCCAAGTGCCTACTAGGTAACCTAGATAGTCCAAGTGCCCACTAGTTAACCTACATAGTCCAGGTTCCCCCTAGGTAACCTAGATAGTCCAAGGGCCCGCTAGGTAACCTACATAGTCCAAATGCCTGATAGGGAACCTATATAGTCCAAGTGCCCGCTAGGTAACCTACATAGTCCAAGTGCCCGCTAGGTAACCTACATAGTCCAAATGCCCACTAGTTAACCTACATAATCCAAGTGCCCGATAGGGAACCAACATAATCCAAGTGCCCGCTAGGGAACCTACATAGTTCAAGTACCCGTTAGGTAACCTAGATAGTCCAAATGCCCGCTAGGGTACCCACATAGTCCAAGTGCTCGCTAGGGAACCTACATAGTCCAAGGGCCCGCTAGGGAACCTACATAGTCCAAGTTCCCGTAAGTTAACCTAGATAGTCCCAGTGCCCCCTTGGTAACTTAGATAATCCAACAGCCCTCTAGGTAACCTACATACTCCAAAAAACCGCTATAACGTAGATAGTTCAAGTGCCAGCTAGGTAACCTAGATAGTTCTTGTGCCGGTAGGTAACCTACAAAGTCTAAGTGCCTGCTAGGTTATCTATATAGTCCAAATGCCCGCTAGGGAATCTACATAGTCCAAAGGCCCGCTAGTTAACGTAGATAGTCCAAGTGCCGCTAGTTGATCTACATAGTCCAAGGGCCCGCTAGTTAACCTACATAGTCCAAGTGCCCGCTAAAAACCTAGATTGTCCAAGTGCACGCTAGTTAACCTAGATAGTCCAAGTGCCCTCTAGTTAACCTAGATCATCCAAGTGCCCGCTAAGAAACCTAGATAGTCCAAGTGCCCGTTACCTAACCTAGATAGTCCAATTGCCCGCTATGCAACATACATAGTCCAAGTGCCCGTTCGTTAACCTAGAAGTCCAAGGGCCCGCTAGGTAACCTAGACTCTCCAAGTGCCCGCTAGGTTACCTACATAGTCCAAATGCCCGTTTGGTAACCTAGATAGTGCAAGTGCCCGGTAGTTAACCTACAGAGTCCAAGTGCCCGCTAGGTAACCTAGATAGTCCAAGGGCCCGCTAGTTAACCTACATAGTCCAAGTGCCCGGTAGTTAACTTACATAGTTCATGTGTCCGTAGGGAACATACAGAGTCTAAGTGCCTGCTAGGGAACCTAGATATTCCAAGTGCCCGCTAGGCAATCTACATATTCCAAGGGCCCGCTAGTTAATGTAGATAGTCCAAGTGCCGCTATTTAATCTACATAGTTCAAGGGCCCGCTAGTTAACCTACATAATCCAAGTACCTGCTAGTTCACCTAGATCGTCCAAGTGTCCGCTAATTAACCTACATAGTACAAGTGCCCGCTAGGGAACATACATAGTCCAAGTGCCCGCTATGGAATCTACATAGTGCAAAGGCCCGCTAGTTGACCTACATAGTCCAAGAACCTGCTAGTTAACCTATATAATCCAAGGGCCCGCTAGTTAACCTACATCGTCCAAGGGCCCGCTAGTTAACCTACATAGTCCAAGGGTCCGCTAGTTAACCTACATCGTCCAAGGGCCCGCTACGTAACCTAGATAGTCCAAGTGCCCGCTAGTTAACCTACATAGTCCAAGTGCCCGCGAGGTAACCTAGACAGTTCAAGTGACCACTAGGTTACCTACATAGTCCAAGTGCCCGTTCGTTAACCTACATAGTCCAAGTGCCCGCTAGGTAACCAATATAGTCCAAATGCCCGCTAGGGGCCCTAATAGTCCAAATGCCCGCTAGTTAACGTAGATAGTCCAAGTGCTGGCTAGTTAACCTAGATAGTGCAAGTGCCCGCTAGTTAACCTAGATAGACCAAGTGCCCGCTAGGGAACGTACATAGGTCAAGTGCCCACGAGGTAATGTACATAGTCTCAGTGCCCGCTAGGTAAACTAGATAGTCCAAGGGCCTGCTAGGGAACGTACATAGTCCAAGTGCCTGCTAGGTAACCTAGATAGTCCAAGTGCCCACTAGTTAACCTACATAGTCCAGGTTCCCCCTAGGTAACCTAGATAGTCCAAGGGCCCGCTAGGTAACCTACATTGTCCTAGTGCCCCCTAGTTAACCTACATTCTCCAAGTGCCCGATAGGGAACCTACATAGTCCAAGTGCCTGCTAGGTAACCTACATGGTCCAAATGCCCGCTAGTTAACCTACATAGTCCAAGTGCCCGATAGGGAACCTACATAATCCAAGTGCCCGCTAGGGAACCTACATAGTCCAAGTGCCCGTTAGGTAACCTAGATAGTCCAAATGCCCGCTAGGGAACCCACATAGTCGATGTGCCCGCTAGGGAACTTACATAGTCTAAGTGCCCGATAGGGAACTTACATAACCCAAGTGCCCGCTAGTTGACCTACATAGTCCAAGTGCCCGCTCGTTAACCTACATAGTCCAAGTGCCCGATTGGGAACCTACATAATCCAAGTGCCCGCTAGGGAACCTACATAGTCCAAGTGCCCGTTAGTTAACCTAGATACTCCAAGTGCCCGCTAGGTAACCTAGATAGTCCAACAGCCCGGTAGGTAACCTACATACTCCAAGTACCCGCTAGGTAACGTAGATAGTTCAAGTGCCTGCTAGGTAACCTAGATAGTCCAAGTGCCCGCTAGGTAACCTACAAATTCTAAGTGCCTGCTAAGTAATCTATATAGTCCAAATAACCGCTAGGGAGCCTACATAGTCCAAGTGCCTGCTAGGTAACCTAGATAGTCTAAGCGCCCGCTAGGTAACCTACATAGTCCTAGTGCCCCCTAGTTAACCTACATTTTCCAAGTGCCCGATAGGGAACCTACATAGTCCAAGTGCCCGCTAGGTAACCTATATACTCCAAATGCCCTCTAGTTAACCTACATAGTCCAAGTGCCCGATACGGAACCTACATAATCAAAGTGCCCGCTGGTTGACCTACATAGTCCAAGTGCCCGCGAGGTAATCTAGATAATCCTAGTGCCCCCTAGGGAACCTTCATAGTCCTAGTGCCAGCTAGGTAACCTAGATAGTCCAAGTGCCCGCTAGTTACCCTAGATAGTCCTAGTGCCCGTTAGTTAACCTAGAGTGTCCAAATGCCCACTAGGGGACGTACTTAGTCCAAGTGTCTGTTAGCTAACCTAGATAGTCCAAGTGCCGCTAGTTAACATTGATCATCCAAGTGCCCGCTAATTAACCTAGATAGTCCAAGTGCATGCTAGTTAACCTACATAGACCAAGGGCCCGCTAGTTAAACTACGTAGTCCAAGGTCCGCTAGTTAACCTAGATAGAGCAAGTGCCCGCTAGGTAACCTAAGTAGTCCAAATGTCCGATAGGGATCCTACATTATCCAAGTGCCCGCTAGGTAACCTACATAGTCCAAGTGCCCGTTAGTTAAACTAGATAATCCAAGTGCCCGCTAGGAAACCTACATAGTCCAAGGGCCCGCTAGGTAACCTAGATAGTCTAAGGGCCCGCTAGGTAACCTACATAGTCCTAGTGCCCCCTAGTTAACCTACATTTTCCAAGTGCCCGATAGGGAACCTACATAGTCCAAGTGCCCGCTAGGTAACCTACATAGTCCAAATGCCCTCTAGTTAACCTACATAGTCCAAGTGCCCGATAGGGAACCTACATAATCCAAGTGCCCGCCAGTTGACCTACATAGTCCAAGTGCCCGCTAGGTAACCTAGATAATCATAGTGCCCGCTAGGGAACCTTCACAGTCCTAGTGCCAGCCAGGTAACCTAGATAGTCCAAGTGCCCACTAGTTAACCTAGATAGTCCTAGTGCCCAGTAGGGGACGTACTTAGTCCAAGTGCCTGTTAGCTAACCTAGATAGTCCAAGTGCCCGCTAGTTAACATTGATCATCCAAGTGCCCGCTAGTTAACCTAGATAGTCCAAGTGCACGCTAGTTAACCTACATAATCCAAGGGCCCGCTAGTTAACCTACGTAGTCCAAGGTCCGCTAGTTAACCTAGATAGTCCAAGTGCTCGCTAGTTAACCTACATAGTACAAGGGCCCGCTAGTTGACCTAGATACTCCAAGTGCCCGCTAGTTTACCTAGATAGTCCAAGTGCCCGCTAGGTAACCTAAGTAGTCCAAATGTCTGATAGGGATCCTACATAGTCCAAGTGCCTGCTAGGTAACCTACATAGTCCAAGTGCCCGTTCGTTAACCTAGATAGTCCAAGTGCCCGCTAGGTAACCTAGACTGTCCAAGTGCCTGCTAGGTTACCTACATAGTCCAAGTGCCCGTTCGTTAACCTAGATAGTCCAAGTGCCCGCTAGGAAACCTACATAGTCCAAGGGCCCGCTAGGTAACCTAGATAGTCAAAGTGCCCCTTAGGTAACCTAGATAGTCCAAGTGCCCGCTAGGTAACCTAGATACTCAAAGTGCCCGTTACCTAACCTAGATAGTCCAAGTGCCCTCTAAGCAACCTACATAGTCTAAGTGCCCATTCGTTAACCTAGAAGTCCAAGTGCCCACTAGGTAACCTAGACAGTCCAAGTGCCTGCTAGGTTACCTGCATATTCCAAGTGCCCGTTCGTAAACCTAGATAGTCCAAGTGCCCACTAGGTAACCTACATAGTCCAAGTGCCCTCTAGGTAACCTAGATAGTCCAAGTGCCCGCTAGGTAACCTACAAAGTCTAAGTGCCCGCTAGATTATCTATATAGTCCAAACGCCCGCTAGGGAATCTACATCGTCCAAGGGCCCGCTAGTTAACGTAGATAGTCCAAGTGCCGCTTGTTAATCTACATAGTCCTAGGGCCCGCTAGTTAACCTACATAGTCCAAGTACCCGCCAGTTAACCTAGATCGTCCAAGTGACCGCTAGGTAACCTACATAGTCCAAGGGCCCGCTAGTTAACCTACATAGTCCAAGGGCCCGCTAGGTAACCCACAAAGTCTAAGGGCCCGCTAGGTTATCTATATAGTCCAAATGCCTCCTAGGGAACCTACATAGTCCAAGTGCCCACTAGGTAACCTAGATAATCCAAGTGCCCGCTAGTTAACCTATATAGTCCAAGTACCCGCTAGTTAACCTAGATAGTCCTATTGTCCGTTAGTTAACCTAGAGTGTCCAAGTGCCCACTAGGGGACGTACTTAGTCCAAGTGCCCGTTAGCTAACCTAGATAGTCCAAGTGCCCGCTAGTTAACAGTGATCATCAAAGTGCCCGCTAGTTAACCTAGATAGTCCAAGTACACGCTAGTTAACCTAGATAGTCCAAGTGCCCTCTAGTTAACCTAGATCGTCCAAGTGCCCGCTAGTTAACCTAAATTGTCCAAGTGCCCGCTAGGTAACCTAAGTAGTCCAAATGTCCGATAGGGATCCTACATAGTCCAAGTCCCCGCTAGGTAACCTACATAGTCCAAGTGCCCGTTCGTTAACCTAGATAGTCCAAGTGTCCGCTAGATAACCTAGAGTCCAAGTGCTCGCTAGCTAACCTACATAGTCCAAGTGCCCGCTATGTAACCTAGATAGTCAAAGTGCCCGTTAGGTAACCTAGATAGTCCAAGTGCCTGCTAGGTAACTTATATTGTGCAAGTTCCTGCTAGGTAACCTAGATACTCAAAGTGCCCGTTACCTAACCTAGATAGTTCAAGTGCCCGCCAAGCAACCTACATAGTCTAATTGCCCGTTCGTTAACCTAGAAGTCCAAGTGCCCACTAGGTAACCTACATAGTCCAAGTGCCCCCTAGGTAACCTATATAATCCAAGTGCCCGCTAGGTAACCTAGATAGTCCAAGGGCCCGCTAGTTAACCTACATAGTCCAAGGGCTTACTTGTTAACTTTGATAGTCCAAGTGCCCGCTAGTTAACCTAGACTGTCCAAGTGCCTGCTAGGTTACCTTCATAGTCCAAGTGCCCGTTCGTTAACCTAGATAGGCCAAGTGCCCGCTAGGAAACATACATAGTCCAAGAGCCCGCTAGGTAACCTAGATAGTCCAAGTGTCCGCTAGATAACCTAGAGTCCAAGTGCTCGCTAGCTAACCTACATAGTCCAAGGTCCCGCTAAGTAACCTAGATAGTCAAAGTGCCCCTTAGGTAACCTAGATAGTCCAAGTGCCCGCTAGGTAACCTAGATACTCAAAGTGCCCGTTACCTAACCTAGATAGTCCAAGTGCCCTCTAAGCAACCTACATAGTCTTAGTGCCCATTCGTTAACCTAGAAGTCCAAGTGCCCACTAGGTAACCTAGACAGTCCAAGTGCCCGCTAGGTTACCTGCATATTCCAGTGCCCGTTCGTAAACCTAGATAGTCCATGTGCCCACTAGGTAACCTACATAGTCCAAGTGCCTCTAGGTAACCTAGATAGTCCAAGTGCCCTCTAGGTAACCTAGATAGTCCAAGTGCCTCTAGGTAACCTAGATAGTCCAAGTGCCCACTAGGTAACCTAGATAGTCCAAGTGCCCGCTAGGTTACCTGCATATTTCAGTGCCCGTTCGTAAACCTAGATAGTCCATGTGCCCACTAGGTAACCTACATAGTCCAAGTGCCTCTAGGTAACCTAGATAGTCCAAGTGCCCTCTAGGTAACCTAGATAGTCCAAGTGCCCGCTAGGTAACCTACAAAGTCTATGTGCCCGCTAGATTATCTACATAGTCCAAACGCCCGCTAGGGAATTTACATCGTCCAAGGGCCCGCTAGTTAACGTAGATAGTTCATGTGCCGCTAGTTAATCTACATAGTCCTAGGGCCCGCTAGTTAACCTACATAGTCCAAGTACCCGCTAGTTAACCTAGATCGTCCAAGTAACCGCTAGGTAACCAACATAGTCCAAGGGCCCGCTAGTTAACCTACACAGTCCAAGGGCCCGCTAGGTAACCTACAAAGTCTAAGGGCCCGCTAGGTTATCTATATAGTCCAAATGCCCCCTAGGGAACCTACATAGTCCAAGTGCCCACTAGGTAACCTAGATAATCCAAGTGTCCACTAGTTAACCTATATTGTCCAAGTACCCGCTAGTTAACCTAGATAGTCCTATTGTCCGTTAGTTAACCTAGAGTGTCCAAGTGCCCACTAGGGGACGTACTTAGTCCAAGTGCCCGTTAGCTAACCTAGATAGTCAAAGTGCCCGCTAGTTAACAGTGATCATCCAAGTGCCCGCTAGTTAACCTAGATAGTCCAAGTACACGCTAGTTAACCTAGATAGTCCAAGTGCCCTCTAGTTAACCTAGATCGTCCAAGTGCCCGCTAGGTAACCTAAGTAGTCCAAATGTCCGATAGGGATCCTACATAGTCCAAGTGCCCGCTAGGTAACCTACATAGTCCAAGTGCCCGTTCGTTAACCTAGATAGTCCAAGTGTCCGCTAGATAACCTAGAGTCCAAATGCTCGCTAGCTAACCTACATAGTCCAAGTGCCCGCTATGTAACCTAGATAGTCAAAGTGCCCGTTAGGTAACCTAGATAGTCCAAGTGCCCACTAGGTAACCTACATAGTCCAAGTGCCCCCTAGGTAACCTATATAATCCAAGTGCCCGCTAGGTAACCTAGATAGTCCAAGGGCCCGCTAGTTAACCTACATAGTCCAAGGGCTTACTTGTTAACTTTGATAGTCCAAGTGCCCGCTAGTTAACCTAGATCGTCCAAGTACCCGCTAGTTAACCTAGATTGTCCAAGTGCCTGCTAGTTAACCTACATAGTCCAACGGCCCACTAGTTAACCTAGATAGTCCAAGTGCCCGCTAGGTAACCTAGATAGTCCAACAGCCCGCTAGGTAACCTACATACTCCAATTACCCGCTAGGTAACGTAGATAGTTCAAGTGCCTGTTAGGTAACCTAGATAGTCCAAGTGCCCGCTAGGTAACCTACAAAGTCTAAGTGCCCGCTAAGTAATCTATATAGTCCAAATAACCGCTAGGGAGCCTACATCGTCCAAATGGCCGCTAGGTAACCTAGATAGTCTAAGGGCCCGCTAGGTAACCTACATTTTCCAAGTGCCCGATAGGGAACCTACATAGTCCAAGTGCGCGCTAGGTAACCTACATAGTCCAAATGCCCTCTAGTTAACCTACATAGTCCAAGTGCCCGATAGGGAACCTACATAATCCAAGTGCCCGCTAGTTGACCTACATAGTCCACGTGTCCGCAAGGTAACCTAGATAATGCTAGTGCCCGCTAGGGAACCTTCACAGTCCTAGTGCCAGCCAGGTAACCTAGATAGTCCAAGTGCCCACTAGTTAACCTAGATAGTCCTAGTGCCCAGTAGGGGACGTACTTAATCCAAGTGCCTGTTAGCTAACCTAGATAGTCCAAGTGCCCGCTAGTTAACATTGATCATCCAAGTGCCCGCTAGTTAACCTAGATAGTCCAAGTGCACGCTAGTTAACCTACATAATTCAAGGGCCCGCTAGTTAACCTACGTAGTCCAAGGTCCGCTAGTTAACCTAGATAGTCCAAGTGCTCGCTAGTTAACCTACATAGTACAAGGGCCCGCTAGTTGACCTAGATACTCCAAGTGCCCGCTAGTTTACCTAGATAGTCCAAGTGCCCGCTAGGTAACCTAAGTAGTCCAAATGTCTGATAGGGATCCTACATAGTCCAAGTGCCTGCTAGGTAACCTACATAGTCCAAGTGCCCGTTCGTTAACCTAGATAGTCCAAGTGCCCGCTAGGTAACCTAGACTGTCCAAGTGCCTGCTAGGTTACCTACATAGTCCAAGTGCCCGTTCGTTAACCTAGATAGTCCAAGTGCCCGCTAGGAAACCTACATAGTCCAAGGGCCCGCTAGGTAACCTAGATAGTCCAAGTGTCCGCTAGATAACCTAGAGTCCAAATGCTCGCTAGCTAACCTACATAGTCCAAGGTCCCGCTATGTAACCTAGATAGTCAAAGTGCCCCTTAGGTAACCTAGATAGTCCAAGTGCCCGCTAGGTAACCTAGATACTCAAAGTGCCCGTTACCTAACCTAGATAATCCAAGTGCCCTCTAAGCAACCTACATAGTCTAAGTGCCCATTCGTTAACCTAGAAGTCCAAGTGCCCACTAGGTAACCTAGACAGTCCAAGTGCCCGCTAGGTTACCTGCATATTCCAATTGCCCGTTCGTAAACCTAGATAGTCCATGTGCCCACTAGGTAACCTACATAGTCCAAGTGCCCTCTAGGTAACCTAGATAGTCCAATTGCCCTCTAGGTAACCTAGATAGTCCAAGTGCCCGCTAGGTAACCTACAAAGTCTAAGTGCCCGCTAGATTATCTATATAGTCCAAACGCCCGCTAGGGAATCTACATCGTCCAAGGGCCTGCTAGTTAACGTAGATAGTCCAAGTGCCGCTAGTTAATCTACATAGTCCTAGGGCCCGCTAGTTAACCTACATAGTCCAAGTACCCGCTAGTTAACCTAGATCGTCCAAGTGACCGCTAGGTAACCAACATAGTCCAAGGGCCCGCTAGTTAACCTACATAGTCCAAGGGCCCGCTAGGTAACCTACAAAGTCTAAGGGCCCGCTAGGTTATCTATATAGTCCAAATGCCCCCTAGGGAACCTACATAGTCCAAGTCCCCACTAGGTAACCTAGATAATCCAAGTGCCCGCTAGTTAACCTATATAGTCCAAGTACCCGCTAGTTAACCTAGATAGTCCTATTGTCCGTTAGTTAACCTAGAGTGTCCAAGTGCCCACTAGGGGACGTACTTAGTCTAAGTGCCCGTTAGCTAACCTAGATAGTCCAAGTGCCCGCTAGTTAACAGTGATCATCCAAGTGCCCTCTAGTTAACCTAGATAGTCCATGTACACGCTAGTTAACCTAGATAGTCCAAGTGCCCTCTAGTTAACCTAGATCGTCCAAGTGCCCGCTAGTTAACCTAAATTGTCCAAGTGCCCGCTAGGTAACCTAAGTAGTCCAAATGTCCGATAGGGATCCTACATAGTCCAAGTCCCCGCTAGGTAACCTACATAGTCCAAGTGCCCGTTCGTTAACCTAGATAGTCCAAGTGTCCACTAGATAACCTAGAGTCCAAATGCTCGCTAGCTAACCTACATAGTCCAAGTGCCCGCTATGTAACCTAGATAGTCAAAGTGCGCGTTATGTAACCTAGATAGTCCAAGTGCCCACTAGGTAACCTACATAGTCCAAGTGCCCCCTAGGTAACCTATATAATCCAAGTGCCCGCTAGGTAACCTAGATAGTCCAAGGGCCCGCTAGGTAACCTACATAGTCCAAGGGCTTACTTGTTAACTTTGATAGTCCAAGTGCCCGCTAGTTAACCTAGATCATCCAAGTACCCGCTAGTTAACCTAGATAGTCCTATTGTCCGTTAGTTAACCTAGAGTGTCCAAGTGCCCACTAGGGGACGTACTTAGTCCAAGTGCCCGTTAGCTAACCTAGATAGTCAAAGTGCCCGCTAGTTAACAGTGATCATCCAAGTGCCCGCTAGTTAACCTAGATAGTCCAAGTACACGCTAGTTAACCTAGATAGTCCAAGTGCCCTCTAGCTAACCTAGATCGTCCAAGTGCCTGCTAGTTAACCTAAATTTTCCAAGTGCCCGCTAGGTAACCTAAGTAGTCCAAATGTCCGATAGGGATCCTACATAGTCCAAGTGCCCGCTAGGTAACCTACATAGTCCAAGTGCCCGTTCGTTAACCTAGATAGTTCAAGTGTCCGCTAGATAACCTAGAGTCCAAATGCTCGCTAGCTAACCTACATAGTCCAAGTGCCCGCTATGTAACCTAGATAGTCAAAGTGCCCGTTAGGTAACCTAGATAGTCCAAGTGCCCACTAGGTAACCTACATAGTCCAAGTGCCCCCTAGGTAACCTATATAATCCAAGTGCCCGCTAGGTAACCTAGATAGTCCAAGGGCCCGCTAGTTAACCTACATAGTCCAAGGGTTTACTTGTTAACTTTGATAGTCCAAGTGCCCGCTAGTTAACCTAGATCGTCCAAGTACCCGCTAGTTAACCTAGATTGTCCAAGTGCCTGCTAGTTAACCTACATAGTCCAACGGCCCACTAGTTAACCTAGATAGTCCAAGTGCCCGCTAGGTAACCTAGATAGTCCAACAGCCCGGTAGGTAACCTACATACTCCAATTACCCGCTAGGTAACGTAGATAGTTCAAGTGCCTGTTAGGTAACCTAGATAGTCCAAGTGCCCGCTAGGTAACCTACAAAGTCTAAGTGCCCGCTAAGTAATCTATATAGTCCAAATAACCGCTAGGGAGCCTACATCGTCCAAATGGCCGCTAGGTAACCTAGATAGTCTAAGGGCACGCTAGGTAACCTACATTTTCCAAGTGCCCGATAGGGAACCTACATAGTCCAAGTGCGCGCTAGGTAACCTACATAGTCCAAATGCCCTCTAGTTAACCTACATAGTCCAAGTGCCCGATAGGGAACCTACATAATCCAAGTGCCCGCTAGTTGACCTACATAGTCCAAGTGTCCGCAAGGTAACCTAGATAATCCTAGTGCCCGCTAGGGAACCTTCACAGTCCTAGTGCCAGCCAGGTAACCTAGATAGTCCAAGTGCCCACTAGTTAACCTAGATAGTCCTAGTGCCCAGTAGGGGACGTACTTAATCCAAGTGCCTGTTAGCTACCCTAGATAGTCCAAGTGCCCGCTAGTTAACATTGATCATCCAAGTGCCTGCTAGTTAACCTAGATAGTCCAAGTGCACGCTAGTTAACCTACATAATTCAAGGGCCCGCTAGTTAACCTACGTAGTCCAAGGTCCGCTAGTTAACCTAGATAGTCCAAGTGCTCGCTAGTTTACCTAGATACTCCAAGTGCCCGCTAGGTAACCTAAGTTGTCCAAATGTCTGATAGGGATCCTACATAGTCCAAGTGCCTGCTAGGTAACCTACATAGTCCAAGTGCCTGTTCGTTAACCTAGATAGTCCAAGTGCCCGCTAGGTAACCTAGACTGTCCAAGTGCCTGCTAGGTTACCTACATAGTCCAAGTGCCCGTTCGTTAACCTAGATAGTCCAAGTGCCCGCTAGGAAACCTACATAGTCCAAGGGCCCGCTAGGTAACCTAGATAGTCCAAGTGTCCGCTAGATAACCTAGAGTCCAAATGCTCGCTAGCTAACCTACATAGTCCAAGGTACCGCTATGTAACCTAGATAGTCAAAGTGCCCCTTAGGTAACCTAGATAGTCCAAGTGCCCGCTAGGTAACCTAGATACTCAAAGTGCCCGTTACCTAACCTAGATAGTCCAAGTGCCCTCTAAGCAACCTACATAGTCTAAGTGCCCATTCGTTAACCTAGAAGTCCAAGTGCCCACTAGGTAACCTAGACAGTCCAAGTGCCCGCTAGGTTACCTGCATATTCCAAGTGCCCGTTCGTAAACCTAGATAGTCCATGTGCCCACTAGGTAACCTACATAGTCCAAGTGCCCTCTAGGTAACCTAGATAGTCCAATTGCCTTCTAGGTAACCTAGATAGTCCAAGTGCCCGCTAGGTAACCTACAAAATCTAAGTGCCCGCTAGATTATCTATATAGTCCAAACGCCCGCTAGGGAATCTACATCGTCCAAGGGCCTGCTAGTTAACGTAGATAGTCCAAGTGCCGCTAGTTAATCTACATAGTCCTAGGGCCCGCTAGTTAACCTACATAGTCCAAGTACCCGCTAGTTAACCTAGATCGTCCAAGTGACCGCTAGGTAACCAACATAGTCCAAGGGCCCGCTAGTTAACCTACATAGTCCAAGGGCCCGCTAGGTAACCTACAAAGTCTAAGGGCCCGCTAGGTTATCTATATAGTCCAAATGCCCCCTAGGGAACCTACATAGTCCAAGTGTCCACTAGGTAACCTAGATAATCCAAGTGCCCGCTAGTTAACCTATATAGTCCAAGTACCCGCTAGTTAACCTAGATAGTCCTATTGTCCGTTAGTTAACCTAGAGTGTCCAAGTGCCCACTAGGGGACGTACTTAGTCCAAGTGCCCGTTAGCTAACCTAGATAGTCCAAGTGCCCGCTAGTTAACAGTGATCATCCAAGTGCCCTCTAGTTAACCTAGATAGTCCATGTACACGCTAGTTAACCTAGATAGTCCAAGTGCCCTCTAGTTAACCTAGATCGTCCAAGTGCCCACTAGTTAACCTAAATTGTCCAAGTGCCCGCTAGGTAACCTAAGTAGTCCAAATGTCCGATAGGGATCCTACATAGTCCAAGTCCCCGCTAGGTAACCTACATAGTCCAAGTGCCCGTTCGTTAACCTAGATAGTCCAAGTGTCCGCTAGATAACCTAGAGTCCAAATGCTCGCTAGCTAACCTACATAGTCCAAGTGCCCGCTATGTAACCTAGATAGTCAAAGTGCCCGTTAGGTAACCTAGATAGTCCAAGTGCCCACTAGGTAACCTACATAGTCCAAGTGCCCCCTAGGTAACCTATATAATCCAAGTGCCCGCTAGGTAACCTAGATAGTCCAAGGACCCGCTAGGTAACCTACATAGTCCAAGGGCTTACTTGTTAACTTTGATAGTCCAAGTGCCCGCTAGTTAACCTAGATCGTCCAAGTACCCGCAAGTTAACCTAGATTGTCCAAGTGCCTGCTAGTTAACCTACATAGTCCAACGGCCCACTAGTTAACCTAGATAGTCCATGTGCCCGCTAGGTAACCTAGATAGTCCAACAGCCCGGTAGGTAACCTATACTCCAATTACCCGCTAGGTAACACAGATAGTTCAAGTGCCTGTTAGGTAACCTAGATAGTCCAAGTGCCCGCTAGGTAACCTAAAAAATCTAAGTGCCCGCTAAGTAATCTATATAGTCCAAATAACCGCTAGGGAGCCTACATCGTCCAAATGGCCGCTAGGTAACCTAGATAGTCTAAGGGCCCGCTAGGTAACCTACATAGTCCTAGTGCCCCCTAGTTAACCTACATTTTCCAAGTGCCCGATAGGGAACCTACATAGTCCAAGTGCCCGCTAGGTAACCTACATAGTCCAAATGCCCTCTAGTTAACCTACATAGTCCAAGTGCCCAATAGGGATCCTACATAATCCAAGTGCCCGCTAGTTGAGCTACATAGTCCAAGTGCCCGCTAGGTAACCTAGATAATCATAGTGCCCGCTAGGGAACCTTCAAAGTCCTAGTGCCAGCCAGGTAACCTAGATAGTCCAAGTGCCCACTAGTTAACCTAGATAGTCCTAGTGCCCAGTAGGGGACGTACTTAGTCCAAGTGCCTGTTAGCTAACCTAGATAGTCCAAGTGCCCGCTAGTTAACATTGATCATCCAAGTGCCCGCTAGTTAACCTAGATAGTCCAAGTGCACGCTAGTTAACCTACATAATCCAAGGGCCCGCTAGTTAACCTACGTAGTCCAAGGTCCGCTAGTTAACCTAGATAGTCCAAGTGCTCGCTAGTTAACCTACATAGTACAAGGGCCCGCTAGTTGACCTAGATACTCCAAGTGCCCGCTAGTTTACCTAGATAGTCCAAGTGCCCGCTAGGTAACCTAAGTAGTCCAAATGTCTGATAGGGATCCTACATAGTCCAAGTGCCTGCTAGGTTACCTACATAGTCCAAGTGCCCGTTCGTTAACCTAGATAGTCCAAGTGCCCGCTAGGTAACCTAGACTGTCCAAGTGCCTGCTAGGTTACCTACATAGTCCAAGTGCCCGTTCGTTAACCTAGATAGTCCAAGTGCCCGCTAGGAAACCTACATAGTCCAAGGGCCCGCTAGGTAACCTAGATACTCAAAGTGCCCCTTAGGTAACCTAGATAGTCCAAGTGCCCGCTAGGTAACCTAGATACTCAAAGTGCCCGTTACCTAACCTAGATAGTCCAAGTGCCCTCTAAGCAATCTACATAGTCTAAGTGCCCATTCGTTAACCTAGAAGTCCAAGTGCCCACTAGGTAACCTAGACAGTCCAAGTGCCCGCTAGGTTACCTGCATATTCCAAGTGCGTTCGTAAACCTAGATAGTCCAAGTGCCCACTAGGTAACCTACATAGTCCAAGTGCCCTCTAGGTAACCTAGATAGTCCAAGTGCCCGCTAGGTAACCTACAAAGTCTAAGTGCCCGCTAGATTATCTATATTGTCCAAACGCCCGCTAGGGAATCTACATCGTCCAAGGGCCCGCTAGTTAACGTAGATAGTCCAAGTGCCGCTAGTTAATCTACATAGTCCTAGGGCCCGCTAGTTAACCTACATAGTCCAAGTACCCGCTAGTTAACCTAGATCGTCCAAGTGACCGCTAGGTAACCTACATAGTCCAAGGGCCCGCTAGTTAACCTACATAGTCCAAGGGCCCGCTAGGTAACCTACAAAGTCTAAGGGCCCGCTAGGTTATCTATATAGTCCAAATGCCCCCTAGGGAACCTACATAGTCCAAGTGCCCACTAGGTAACCTAGATAATCCAAGTGCCCGCTAGTTTACCTATATAGTCCAAGTACCCGCTAGTTAACCTAGATAGTCCTATTGTCCGTTAGTTAACCTAGAGTGTCCAAGTGCCCACTAGGGGACGTACTTAGTCCAAGTGCCCGTTAGCTAACCTAGATAGTCCAAGTGCCCGCTAGTTAACAGTGATCATCAAAGTGCCCGCTAGTTAACCTAGATAGTCCAAGTACACGCTAGTTAACCTAAATTGTCCAAGTGCCCGCTAGGTAACCTAAGTAGTCCAAATGTCCGTTGGGATCCTACATAGTTCAAGTGCCCGGTAGGTAACCTACATAGTCCAAGTGCCCGTTCGTTAACCTAGATAGTCCAAGTGTCCGCTAGATAACCTAGAGTCCAAATGCTCGCTAGCTAACCTACATAGTCCAAGTGCCCGCTATGTAACCTAGATAGGCAAAGTGCCCATTAGGTAACCTAGAGAGTCCAAGTGCCCGCTAGGTAACTTACTTTGTCCAAGTTCCTGCTAGGTAACCTAGATACTCAAAGTGCCCGTTACCTAACCTAGATGGTCCAAGTGCCTGCCAAGCAACCTACATAGTCTAAGTGCCCGTTCGTTAACCTAGAAGTCCAAGTGCCCACTAGGTAACCTACATAGTCCAAGTGCCCGCTAGGTAACCTAGATAGTCCAAGGGCCCGCTAGTTAACCTACATAGTCCAAGGGCTCACTTGTGAACTTTGATAGTCCAAGTGCCCGCTAGTTAACCTAGATCGTCCAAGTGCCCGCTAGTTACCCTAGATTGTCGAAGTGCCTGCTAGTTACCTACATAGTCCAACGGCCCACTAGTTAACCTAGAGAGTCAAAGTGCCCGCTAGGTAACCTAGATAGTCCAACAGCCCGGTAGGTAACCTACAAAGTCTAAGTGTCCGCTAAGTAATCTATATAGTCCAAATAACCGCTATGGAGCCTACATCTTCTAAATGCCTGCTAGGTAACCTTGATAGTCCAAGTGCCCGCTAGTTAACCTAGATAGTCCTAGTGCCTGTTAGTTAACTTAGATAGTCCAAGTGCCCACTAGGGGACGTACTTAGTCCATGTGCCCGTTAGCTAACCTAGATAATCCTAGTGCCCGCTAGGGAACCTTCACAGTCCTAGTGCCAGCCAGGTAACCTAGATAGTCCAAGTGCCCACTAGTTAACCTAGATAGTCCTAGTGCCCAGTAGGGGACGTACTTAGTCCAAGTGCCTGTTAGCTAACCTAGATAGTCCAAGTGCCCGCTAGTTAACATTGATCATCCAAGTGCCCGCTAGTTAACCTAGATAGTCCAAGTGCACGCTAGTTAACCTTCATAGTCCAAGGGCTCGCTAGTTAACCTAGATAGTCCAAGTGCTCGCTAGTTAACCTACATAGTACAAGGGCCCGCTAGTTGACCTAGATAGTCCAAGTGCCCGCTAGTTAACCTAGATAGTCCAAGTGCCCGCTAGGTAACCTAAGTAGTCCAAATGTCCGATAGGGATCCTACATAGTCCAATTGCCCGCTAGGTAACCTACATAGTCCAAGTGCCCGTTCGTTAACCTAGATAGTCCAAGTGCCCGCTAGGTAACCTAGACTGTCCAAGTGCCTGCTAGGTTACCTACATAGTCCAAGTGCCCGTTCGTTAACCTAGATAGTCCAAGTGCCCGCTAGGAAACCTACATAGTCCAAGGGCCCGCTAGGGAACCTAGATAGTCCAAGTGTCCGCTAGATAACCTAGAGTCCAAGTGCTCGCTAGCTAACCTACATAGTCCAAGGTCCCGCTATGTAACCTAGATAGTCAAAGTGCCCGTTAGGTAACCTAGATAGTCCAAGTGCCCGCTAGGTAACCTAGATACTCAAAGGGCCCGTTACCTAACCTAGATAGTCCAAGTGCCCGCTAAGCAACCTACATAGTCTAAGTGCCCGTTCGTTAACGTAGAAGTCCAAGTGCCCGCTAGTTAACCTAGACAGTCCAAGTGCCCGCTAGGTTACCTGCATATTCCAAGTGCCCCTTCGTTAACCTAGATAGTCCAAGTGCCCACTAGGTAACCTATATAGTCCAAGTGCCCTCTAGGTAACCTAGATAGTCCAAGTGCCCACTAGTTAACCTAGATAGTCCTAGTGCCCAGTAGGGGACGTACTTAGTCCAAGTGCCTGTTAGCTAACCTAGATAGTCCAAGTGCCCGCTAGTTAACATTGATCATCCAAGTGCCCGCTAGTTAACCTAGATAGTCCAAGTGCACGCTAGTGAACCTTCATAGTCCAAGGGCCCGCTAGTTAACCTAGATAGTCCAAGGGCCCGCTAGTTAACCTACATAGTCCAAGGGCTCACTTGTTAACTTTGATAGTCCAAGTGCCCGCCAGTTAACCTAGATCGTCCAAGTGCCCGCTAGTTAACCTAGATAGTCCAAGTGTCCTCTAGTTAACCTACATATTCCAAGTGTCCGCTAGTTAACCTATATACCAAGTGCCCGCTACGTATCCTAGATAGTTCAAGGGCACGCTAGTTAACTTACATAGTCCAAGTGCCCGCTAGGCAACCTAGATAGTCCAAGTGCCCGCTAAGGAACCTACATAGTCCAAGTGCACGCTAGTTAACCTAGATAATCCAAGTGCCTGCTAGGTAACCTTCATAGTGCAAGTGTCCACTAGTTAACCTACATATTCCAAGTGCCCGCTAGTTAACATAGATAGTCCAAGTGACCGCTAGGGAACTTACATAGTCCAAGTGCGCGCTAGGTAACCTAGATAGTGCAAGTGCCCGCTAGTTAACCTAGATAGTTCAAGTACCCGGTAGGTAACCTAGATCATCCAAGGGCCCCCTAGTTAGCCTACATAGTCCAAGTGCCCGCTAAATAACCTAGATAGTCCAAGTGCCCGTTCGGTAACCTAGATATTCCAAGTACCCTTTAGGGAAACTAGATAGTCCAAGGGCCCGCTAGTAAACCTACATAGTCCATGGGCCCGCAAGTTAACCTACATAGTGCAAGTGTCCGCTAGTTAACCTACATATTCCAAGAGCCCGCTATTTAACCTACATAATCTAAGTGCCAGCTAGGTAACCTAGATAGTACAAGTGCCCGCTAGGGAATCTAGATAGTCCAAGTGCCTGTTAGCTAACCTAGATAGTCCAAGTGGCGGCTAGGTAACCTACATAGTCCAAGTGCCCGTATGTTAACCTAAATAATCCAAGTGCCCGCTAGGTAACCAGGACAGTCCAAGTGTCCGCTAGTTTACCTACATAGTCCAAGTGCCCGATAGGAAACCTACATAATCCAAGTGCCCGCTAGGCAACCTACATACTCGAAGTGCCCGTTAGTGAACCTAGATAGTCAAAGTGCCTGCTAGGTAACCTAGATAGTCCAAGTGCCCGCTAGGTAACCTACATAGTCCAAGTGCCCGCTAGGTAACCTAAATAGTCCAAATGCCTGCTAGGGAAACTACATATTCCAAGTGCCCGCTAGTTAACCTATATACCAAGTGCCCGCTACGTATCCTAGATAGTAGAAGGGCACGCTAGTTAACCTACATAGTCCAAGTGCCCGCTAGGCAACCTAGATAGTCCAAGTGCCCGCTAAGGAACCTACATAGTCCAAATGCACGCTAGTTAACCTAGATAATCAAAGTGCCTGCTAGGTAACCTACATAGTGCAAGTGTCCACTAGTTAACCTACATATTCCAAGTGCCCGCTAGTTAACATAGATAGTCCAAGTGACTGCTAGGGAACTTACATAGTCCAAGTGCCCGCTAGGTAACCTAGATAGTGCAAGTGACCGCTAGTTAACCTAGATAGTTCAAGTACCCGCTAGGTAACCTAGATCGTCCAAGGGCCCCCTAGTTAGCCTACATAGTCCAAGTGCCCGCTAAATAACCTAGATAGTCCAAGTGCCCGTTCGGTAACCTAGATACTCCAAGTACCCTTTAAGGAAACTAGATAGTCCAAGTGCCCGCTAGTTAACCTAGATCGTCCAAGTACCCGCAAGTTAACCTAGATTGTCCAAGTGCCTGCTAGTTAACCTACATAGTCCAACGGCCCACTAGTTAACCTAGATAGTCCAAGTGCCCGCTAGGTAACCTAGATAGTCCAACAGCCCGGTAGGTAACCTATACTCCAATTACCCGCTAGGTAACACAGATAGTTCAAGTGCCTGTTAGGTAACCTAGATAGTCCAAGTGCCCGCTAGGTAACCTAAAAAATCTAAGTGCCCGCTAAGTAATCTATATAGTCCAAATAACCGCTAGGGAGCCTACATCGTCCAAATGGCCGCTAGGTAACCTAGATAGTCTAAGGGCCCGCTAGGTAACCTACATAGTCCTAGTGCCCCCTAGTTAACCTACATTTTCCAAGTGCCCGATAGGGAACCTACATAGTCCAAGTGCCCGCTAGGTAACCTACATAGTCCAAATGCCCTCTAGTTAACCTACATAGTCCAAGTGCCCGATAGGGAACCTACATAATCCAAGTGCCCGCTAGTTGAGCTACATAGTCCAAGTGCCCGCTAGGTAACCTAGATAATCATAGTGCCCGCTAGGGAACCTTCAAAGTCCTAGTGCCAGCCAGGTAACCTAGATAGTCCAAGTGCCCACTAGTTAACCTAGATAGTCCTAGTGCCCAGTAGGGGACGTACTTAGTCCAAGTGCCTGTTAGCTAACCTAGATAGTCCAAGTGCCCGCTAGTTAACATTGATCATCCAAGTGCCCGCTAGTTAACCTAGATAGTCCAAGTGCACGCTAGTTAACCTACATAATCCAAGGGCCCGCTAGTTAACCTACGTAGTCCAAGGTCCGCTAGTTAACCTAGATAGTCCAAGTGCTCGCTAGTTAACCTACATAGTACAAGGGCCCGCTAGTTGACCTAGATACTCCAAGTGCCCGCTAGTTTACCTAGATAGTCCAAGTGCCCGCTAGGTAACCTAAGTAGTCCAAATGTCTGATAGGGATCCTACATAGTCCAAGTGCCTGCTAGGTTACCTACATAGTCCAAGTGCCCGTTCGTTAACCTAGATAGTCCAAGTGCCCGCTAGGTAACCTAGACTGTCCAAGTGCCTGCTAGGTTACCTACATAGTCCAAGTGCCCGTTCGTTAACCTAGATAGTCCAAGTGCCCGCTAGGAAACCTACATAGTCCAAGGGCCCGCTAGGTAACCTAGATACTCAAAGTGCCCCTTAGGTAACCTAGATAGTCCAAGTGCCCGCTAGGTAACCTAGATACTCAAAGTGCCCGTTACCTAACCTAGATAGTCCAAGTGCCCTCTAAGCAATCTACATAGTCTAAGTGCCCATTCGTTAACCTAGAAGTCCAAGTGCCCACTAGGTAACCTAGACAGTCCAAGTGCCCGCTAGGTTACCTGCATATTCCAAGTGCGTTCGTAAACCTAGATAGTCCAAGTGCCCACTAGGTAACCTACATAGTCCAAGTGCCCTCTAGGTAACCTAGATAGTCCAAGTGCCCGCTAGGTAACCTACAAAGTCTAAGTGCCCGCTAGATTATCTATATTGTCCAAACGCCCGCTAGGGAATCTACATCGTCCAAGGGCCCGCTAGTTAACGTAGATAGTCCAAGTGCCGCTAGTTAATCTACATAGTCCTAGGGCCCGCTAGTTAACCTACATAGTCCAAGTACCCGCTAGTTAACCTAGATCGTCCAAGTGACCGCTAGGTAACCTACATAGTCCAAGGGCCCGCTAGTTAACCTACATAGTCCAAGGGCCCGCTAGGTAACCTACAAAGTCTAAGGGCCCGCTAGGTTATCTATATAGTCCAAATGCCCCCTAGGGAACCTACATAGTCCAAGTGCCCACTAGGTAACCTAGATAATCCAAGTGCCCGCTAGTTTACCTATATAGTCCAAGTACCCGCTAGTTAACCTAGATAGTCCTATTGTCCGTTAGTTAACCTAGAGTGTCCAAGTGCCCACTAGGGGACGTACTTAGTCCAAGTGCCCGTTAGCTAACCTAGATAGTCCAAGTGCCCGCTAGTTAACAGTGATCATCAAAGTGCCCGCTAGTTAACCTAGATAGTCCAAGTACACGCTAGTTAACCTAAATTGTCCAAGTGCCCGCTAGGTAACCTAAGTAGTCCAAATGTCCGTTGGGATCCTACATAGTTCAAGTGCCCGGTAGGTAACCTACATAGTCCAAGTGCCCGTTCGTTAACCTAGATAGTCCAAGTGTCCTCTAGATAACCTAGAGTCCAAATGCTCGCTAGCTAACCTACATAGTCCAAGTGCCCGCTATGTAACCTAGATAGGCAAAGTGCCCATTAGGTAACCTAGAGAGTCCAAGTGCCCGCTAGGTAACTTACTTTGTCCAAGTTCCTGCTAGGTAACCTAGATACTCAAAGTGCCCGTTACCTAACCTAGATAGTCCAAGTGCCTGCCAAGCAACCTACATAGTCTAAGTGCCCGTTCGTTAACCTAGAAGTCCAAGTGCCCACTAGGAACCTACATAGTCCAAGTGCCCCCTAGGTAACCTATATAATCCAAGTGCCCGCTAGGTAACCTAGATAGTCCAAGGGCCCGCTAGTTAACCTACATAGTCCAAGGGCTCACTTGTGAACTTTGATAGTCCAAGTGCCCGCTAGTTAACCTAGATCGTCCAAGTGCCCGCTAGTTACCCTAGATTGTCGAAGTGCCTGCTAGTTACCTACATAGTCCAACGGCCCACTAGTTAACCTAGAGAGTCAAAGTGCCCGCTAGGTAACCTAGATAGTCCAACAGCCCGGTAGGTAACCTACAAAGTCTAAGTGTACGCTAAGTAATCTATATAGTCCAAATAACCGCTATGGAGCCTACATCTTCTAAATGCCTGCTAGGTAACCTTGATAGTCCAAGTGCCCGCTAGTTAACCTAGATAGTCCTAGTGCCTGTTAGTTAACTTAGATAGTCCAAGTGCCCACTAGGGGACGTACTTAGTCCATGTGCCCGTTAGCTAACCTAGATAATCCTAGTGCCCGCTAGGGAACCTTCACAGTCCTAGTGCCAGCCAGGTAACCTAGATAGTCCAAGTGCCCACTAGTTAACCTAGATAGTCCTAGTGCCCAGTAGGGGACGTACTTAGTCCAAGTGCCTGTTAGCTAACCTAGATAGTCCAAGTGCCCGCTAGTTAACATTGATCATCCAAGTGCCCGCTAGTTAACCTAGATAGTCCAAGTGCACGCTAGTTAACCTTCATAGTCCAAGGGCCCGCTAGTTAACCTAGATAGTCCAAGTGCTCGCTAGTTAACCTACATAGTACAAGGGCCCGCTAGTTGACCTAGATAGTCCAAGTGCCCGCTAGTTAACCTAGATAGTCCAAGTGCCCGCTAGGTAACCTAAGTAGTCCAAATGTCCGATAGGGATCCTACATAGTCCAATTGCCCGCTAGGTAACCTACATAGTCCAAGTGCCCGTTCGTTAACCTAGATAGTCCAAGTGCCCGCTAGGTAACCTAGACTGTCCAAGTGCCTGCTAGGTTACCTACATAGTCCAAGTGCCCGTTCGTTAACCTAGATAGTCCAAGTGCCCGCTAGGAAAACTACATAGTCCAAGGGCCCGCTAGGGAACCTAGATAGTCCAAGTGTCCGCTAGATAACCTAGAGTCCAAGTGCTCGCTAGCTAACCTACATAGTCCAAGGTCCCGCTATGTAACCTAGATAGTCAAAGTGCCCGTTAGGTAACCTAGATAGTCCAAGTGCCCGCTAGGTAACCTAGATACTCAAAGGGCCCGTTACCTAACCTAGATAGTCCAAGTGCCCGCTAAGCAACCTACATAGTCTAAGTGCCCGTTCGTTAACGTAGAAGTCCAAGTGCCCGCTAGTTAACCTAGACAGTCCAAGTGCCCGCTAGGTTACCTGCATATTCCAAGTGCCCCTTCGTTAACCTAGATAGTCCAAGTGCCCACTAGGTAACCTATATAGTCCAAGTGCCCTCTAGGTAACCTAGATAGTCCAAGTGCCCACTAGTTAACCTAGATAGTCCTAGTGCCCAGTAGGGGACGTACTTAGTCCAAGTGCCTGTTAGCTAACCTAGATAGTCCAAGTGCCCGCTAGTTAACATTGATCATCCAAGTGCCCGTAGTTAACCTAGATAGTCCAAGTGCACGCTAGTAAACCTTCATAGTCCAAGGGCCCGCTAGTTAACCTAGATAGTCCAAGGGCCCGCTAGTTAACCTACATAGTCCAAGGGCTCACTTGTTAACTTTGATAGTCCAAGTGCCCGCCAGTTAACCTAGATCGTCCAAGTGCCCGCTAGTTAACCTAGATAGTCCAAGTGTCCTCTAGTTAACCTACATATTCCAAGTGTCCGCTAGTTAACCTATATACCAAGTGCCCTCTACGTATCCTAGATAGTTCAAGGGCACGCTAGTTAACTTACATAGTCCAAGTGCCCGCTAGGCAACCTAGATAGTCCAAGTGCCCGCTAAGGAACCTACATAGTCCAAGTGCACGCTAGTTAACCTAGATAATCCAAGTGCCTGCTAGGTAACCTTCATAGTGCAAGTGTCCACTAGTTAACCTACATATTCCAAGTGCCCGCAAGTTAACATAGATAGTCCAAGTGACCGCTAGGGAACTTACATAGTCCAAGTGCGTGCTAGGTAACCTAGATAGTGCAAGTGCCCGCTAGTTAACCTAGATAGTTCAAGTACCCGGTAGGTAACCTAGATCATCCAAGGGCCCCCTAGTTACCCTACATAGTCCAAGTGCCCGCTAAATAACCTAGATAGTCCAAGTGCCCGTTCGGTAACCTAGATATTCCAAGTACCCTTTAGGGAAACTAGATAGTCCAAGGGCCCGCTAGTAAACCTACATAGTTCATGGGCCCGCAAGTTAACCTACATAGTGCAAGTGTCCGCTAGTTAACCTACATATTCCAAGAGCCCGCTATTTAACCTACATAATCTAAGTGCCAGCTAGGTAACCTAGATAGTACAGGTGCCCGCTAGGGAATCTAGATAGTCCAAGTGCCTGTTAGCTAACCTAGATAGTCCAAGTGGCGGCTAGGTAACCTACATAGTCCAAGTGCCCGTTTGTTAACCTAAATAATCCAAGTGCCCGCTAGGTAACCAGGACAGTCCAAGTGTCCGCTAGTTTACCTACATAGTCCAAGTGCCCGATAGGAAACCTACATAATCCAAGTGCCCGCTAGGCAACCTACATACTCGAAGTGCCCGTTAGTGAACCTAGATTGTCAAAGTGCCTGCTAGGTAACCTAGATAGTCCAAGTGCCCGCCAGGTAACCTACATAGTCCAAGTGCCCGCTAGGTAACCTAAATAGTCCAAATGCCTGCTAGGGAAACTACATATTCCAAGTGCCCGCTAGTTAACCTATATACCAAGTGCCCGCTACGTATCCTAGATAGTTCAAGGGCACGCTAGTTAACTTACATAGTCCAAGTGCCCGCTAGGCAACCTAGATAGTCCAAGTGCCCGTTCGTTAACCTAGATAGTCCAAGTGCCCGCTAGGTAACCTAGACTGTCCAAGTGCCTGCTAGGTTACCTACATAGTCCAAGTGCCCGTTCGTTAACCTAGATAGTCCAAGTGCCCGCTAGGAAACCTACATAGTCCAAGGGCCCGCTAGGGAACCTAGATAGTCCAAGTGTCCGCTAGATAACCTAGAGTCCAAGTGCTCGCTAGCTAACCTACATAGTGCAAGGTCCCGCTATGTAACCTAGATAGTCAAAGTGCCCGTTAGGTAACCTAGATAGTCCAAGTGCCCGCTAGGTAACCTAGATACTCAAAGGGCCCGTTACCTAACCTAGATAGTCCAAGTGCCCGCTACGCAACCTACATAGTCTAAGTGCCCATTCGTTAACGTAGAAGTCCAAGTGCCCGCTAGGTAACCTAGACAGTCCAAGTGCCCGCTAGGTTACCTGCATATTCCAAGTGCCCCTTCGTTAACCTAGATAGTCCAAGTGCCCACTAGGTAACCTATATAGTCCAAGTGCCCTCTAGGTAACCTAGATAGTCCAAGTGCCCACTAGTTAACCTAGATAGTCCTAGTGCCCAGTAGGGGACGTACTTAGTCCAAGTGCCTGTTAGCTAACCTAGATAGTCCAAGTGCCCGCTAGTTAACATTGATCATCCAAGTGCCCGCTAGTTAACCTAGATAGTCCAAGTGCACGCTAGTGAACCTTCATAGTCCAAGGGCCCGCTAGTTAACCTAGATAGTCCAAGGGCCCGCTAGTTAACCTACATAGTCCAAGGGCTCACTTGTTAACTTTGATAGTCCAAGTGCCCGCCAGTTAACCTAGATCGTCCAAGTGCCCGCTAGTTAACCTAGATAGTCCAAGTGTCCTCTAGTTAACCTACATATTCCAAGTGTCCGCTAGTTAACCTATATACCAAGTGCCCGCTACGTATCCTAGATAGTTCAAGGGCACGCTAGTTAACTTACATAGTCCAAGTGCCCGCTAGGCAACCTAGATAGTCCAAGTGCCCGCTAAGGAACCTACATAGTCCAAGTGCACGCTAGTTAACCTTGATAATCCAAGTGCCCGCTAGGTAACCTAGATACTCAAAGGGCCCGTTCCCTAACCTAGATAGTCCAAGTGCCCGCTAAGCAACCTACATAGTCTAAGTGCCCATTCATTAACGTAGAAGTCCAAGTGCCCGCTAGGTAACCTAGACAGTCCAAGTGCCCGCTAGGTTACCTGCATATTCCAAGTGCCCCTTCGTTAACCTAGATAGTCCAAGTGCCCACTAGGTAACCTATATAGTCCAAGTGCCCTCTAGGTAACCTAGATAGTCCAAGTGCCCACTAGTTAACCTAGATAGTCCTAGTGCCCAGTAGGGGACGTACTTAGTCCAAGTGCCTGTTAGCTAACCTAGATAGTCCAAGTGCCCGCTAGTTAACATTGATCATCCAAGTGCCCGCTAGTTAACCTAGATAGTCCAAGTGCACGCTAGTGAACCTTCATAGTCCAAGGGCCCGCTAGTTAACCTAGATAGTCCAAGGGCCCGCTAGTTAACCTACATAGTCCAAGGGCTCACTTGTTAACTTTGATAGTCCAAGTGCCCGCCAGTTAACCTAGATCGTCCAAGTGCCCGCTAGTTAACCTAGATAGTCCAAGTGTCCTCTAGTTAACCTACATATTCCAAGTGTCCGCTAGTTAACCTATATACCAAGTGCCCGCTACGTATCCTAGATAGTTCAAGGGCACGCTAGTTAACTTACATAGTCCAAGTGCCCGCTAGGAAACCTAGATAGTCCAAGTGCCCGCTAAGGAACCTACATAGTCCAAGTGCACGCTAGTTAACCTAGATAATCCAAGTGCCTGCTAGGTAACCTTCATAGTGCAAGTGTCCACTAGTTAACCTACATATTCCAAGTGCCCGCTAGTTAACATAGATAGTCCAAGTGACCGCTAGGGAACTTACATAGTCCAAGTGCGCGCTAGGTAACCTAGATAGTGCAAGTGCCCGCTAGTTAACCTAGATAGTTCAAGTACCCGCTAGGTAACCTAGATCATCCAAGGGCCCCCTAGTTAGCCTACATAGTCCAAGTGCCCGCTAAATAACCTAGATAGTCCAAGTGCCCGTTCGGTAACCTAGATATTCCAAGTACCCTTTAGGGAAACTAGATAGTCCAAGGGCCCGCTAGTAAACCTACATAGTCAATGGGCCCGCAAGTTAACCTACATAGTGCAAGTGTCCGCTAGTTAACCTACATATTCCAAGAGCCCGTTATTTAACCTACATAATCTAAGTGCCAGCTAGGTAACCTAGATAGTACAAGTGCCCGCTAGGGAATCTAGATAGTCCAAGTGCCTGTTAGCTAACCTAGATAGTCCAAGTGGCGGCTAGGTAACCTACATAGTCCAAGTGCCCGTTTGTTAACCTAAATAATCCAAGTGCCCGCTAGGTAACCAGGACAGTCCAAGTGTCCGCTAGTTTACCTACATAGTCCAAGTGCCCGATAGGAAACCTACATAATCCAAGTGCCCGCTAGGCAACCTACATACTCGAAGTGCCCGTTAGTGAACCTAGATAGTCAAAGTGCCTGCTAGGTAACCTAGATAGTCCAAGTGCCCGCTAGGTAACCTACATAGTCCAAGTGCCCGCTAGGTAACCTAAATAGTCCAAATGCCTGCTAGGGAAACTACATATTCCAAGTGTCCGCTAGTTAACCTATATACCAAGTGCCCGCTACGTATCCTAGATAGTTCAAGGGCACGCTAGTTAACTTACATAGTCCAAGTGCCCGCTAGGCAACCTAGATAGTCCAAGTGCCCGCTAAGGAACCTACATAGTCCAAGTGCACGCTAGTTAACCTAGATAATCCAAGTGCCTGCTAGGTAACCTTCATAGTGCAAGTGTCCACTAGTTAACCTACATATTCCAAGTGCCCGCTAGTTAACATAGATAGTCCAAGTGACTGCTAGGGAACTTACATAGTCCAAGTGCCCGCTAGGTAACCTAGATAGTGCAAGTGACCGCTAGTTAACCTAGATAGTTCAAGTACCCGCTAGGTAACCTAGATCGTCCAAGGGCCCCCTAGTTAGCCTACATAGTCCAAGTGCCCGCTAAATAACCTAGATAGTCCAAGTGCCCGTTCGGTAACCTAGATACTCCAAGTACCCTTTAAGGAAACTAGATAGTCCAAGGGCCCGCTAGTTAACCTACATAGTCAATGGGCCCGCTAGTTAACCTACATAGTGCAAGAGCCCGCTAGTTAACCTAGATCGTGCAAGTGTCCGCTAGTGAACCTACATAGTCCACGTGCCAGTTAGCTAACCTAGATAGTCCAAGGGCCCGCTAGTTGACCTACATAGTCCAAGTGCCCTCTAGGGAACCTTCATAGTCCAAGTGCCAGCTAGGTAACCTAGATAGTCCAAGTGCCCGCTAGTTAACCTAGATAGTCCTAGTGCCTGTTAGTTAACTTAGATAGTCCAAGTGCCCACTAGGGGACGTACTTAGTCCATTTGCCCGTTAGCTAACCTAGATAGTCCAAGTGTCCGCTAATTAACAATGATCATCCAAGTGCCCGCTAGTTAACCTAGATAGTCCAAGAGCCCTCTAGTTAACCTAGATCGTCCAAGTGCCCGCTAGTTAACCTACATAGTCCAAGGGCACGCTAGGTAACCTACATAGTCCAAGGTCCGCTAGTTAACCTAGATAGTCCAAGTGCTCGCTAGTTAACCTACATAGTACAAGGGGCCCACTAGTTGACCTAGATAGTCAAAGTGCCCGCTAGTTAACCTAGAGAGTCCATGTGCCCGCTAGGTAACTTACATTGTCCAAGTTCCTGCTAGGTAACCTAGATACTCAAAGTGCCTGTTACCTAACCTAGATAGTCCAAGTGCCTGCCAAGCAACCTACATAGTCTAAGTGCCCGTTCGTTAACCTAGAAGTCCAAGTGCCCACTAGGTAACCTACATAGTCCAAGTGCCCCCTAGGTAACCTATATAATCCAAGTGCCCGCTAGGTAACCTAGATAGTCCAAGGGCCCGCTAGTTAACCTACATAGTCCAAGGGCTCACTTGTGAACTTTGATAGTCCAAGTGCCCGCTAGTTAACCTAGATCATCCAAGTGCCCGCTAGTTAACCTAGATTGTCGAAGTGCCTGCTAGTTACCTACATAGTCCAACGGCCCACTAGTTAACCTAGAGAGTCAAAGTGCCCGCTAGGTAACCTAGATAGTCCAACAGCCCGGTAGGTAACCTACAAAGTCTAAGTGTCCGCTAAGTAATCTATATAGTCCAAATAACCGCTATGGAGCCTACATCTTCTAAATGCCTGCTAGGTAACCTTGATAGTCCAAGTGCCCGCTAGTTAACCTAGATAGTCCTAGTGCCTGTTAGTTAACTTAGATAATCCAAGTGCCCACTAGGGGACGTACTTAGTCAATGTGCCCGTTAGCTAACCTAGATAATCCTAGTGCCCGCTAGGGAACCTTCACAGTCCTAGTGCCAGCCAGGTAACCTAGATAGTCCAAGTGCCCACTAGTTAACCTAGATAGTCCTAGTGCCCAGTAGGGGACGTACTTAGTCCAAGTGCCTGTTAGCTAACCTAGATAGTCCAAGTGCCCGCTAGTTAACATTGATCATCCAAGTGCCCGCTAGTTAACCTAGATAGTCCAAGTGCACGCTAGTTAACCTTCATAGTCCAAGGGCCCGCTAGTTGACCTAGATAGTCCAAGTGCCCGCTAGTTAACCTAGATAGTCCAAGTGCCCGCTAGGTAACCTAAGTAGTCCAAATGTCCGATAGGGATCCTACATAGTCCAATTGCCCGCTAGGTAACCTACATAGTCCAAGTGCCCGTTCGTTAACCTAGATAGTCCAAGTGCCCGCTAGGTAACCTAGACTGTCCAAGTGCCTGCTAGGTTACCTACATAGTCCAAGTGCCCGTTCGTTAACCTAGATAGTCCAAGTGCCCGCTAGGAAACCTACATAGTCCAAGGGCCCGCTAGGGAACCTAGATAGTCCAAGTGTCCGCTAGATAACCTAGAGTCCAAGTGCTCGCTAGCTAACCTACATAGTGCAAGGTCCCGCTATGTAACCTAGATAGTCAAAGTGCCCGTTAGGTAACCTAGATAGTCCAAGTGCCCGCTAGGTAACCTAGATACTCAAAGGGCCCGTTACCTAACCTAGATAGTCCAAGTGCCCGCTAAGCAACCTACATAGTCTAAGTGCCCATTCGTTAACGTAGAAGTCCAAGTGCCCGCTAGGTAACCTAGACAGTCCAAGTGCCCGCTAGGTTACCTGCATATTCCAAGTGCCCCTTCGTTAACCTAGATAGTCCAAGTGCCCACTAGGTAACCTATATAGTCCAAGTGCCCTCTAGGTAACCTAGATAGTCCAAGTGCCCACTAGTTAACCTAGATAGTCCTAGTGCCCAGTAGGGGACGTACTTAGTCCAAGTGCCTGTTAGCTAACCTAGATAGTCCAAGTGCCCGCTAGTTAACATTGATCATCCAAGTGCCCGCTAGTTAACCTAGATAGTCCAAGTGCACGCTAGTGAACCTTCATAGTCCAAGGGCCCGCTAGTTAACCTAGATAGTCCAAGGGCCCGCTAGTTAACCTACATAGTCCAAGGGCTCACTTGTTAACTTTGATAGTCCAAGTGCCCGCCAGTTAACCTAGATCGTCCAAGTGCCCGCTAGTTAACCTAGATAGTCCAAGTGTCCTCTAGTTAACCTACATATTCCAAGTGTCCGCTAGTTAACCTATATACCAAGTGCCCTCTACGTATCCTAGATAGTTCAAGGGCACGCTAGTTAACTTACATAGTCCAAGTGCCCGCTAGGCAACCTAGATAGTCCAAGTGCCCGCTAAGGAACCTACATAGTCCAAGTGCACGCTAGTTAACCTAGATAATCCAAGTGCCTGCTAGGTAACCTTCATAGTGCAAGTGTCCACTAGTTAACCTACATATTCCAAGTGCCCACTAGTTAACATAGATAGTCCAAGTGACCGCTAGGGAACTTACATAGTCCAAGTGCGCGCTAGGTAACCTAGATAGTGCAAGTGCCCGCTAGTTAACCTAGATAGTTCAAGTACCCGCTAGGTAACCTAGATCATCCAAGGGCCCCCTAGTTAGCCTACATAGTCCAAGTGCCCGCTAAATAACCTAGATAGTCCAAGTGCCCGTTCGGTAACCTAGATATTCCAAGTACCCTTTAGGGAAACTAGATAGTCCAAGGGCCCGCTAGTAAACCTACATAGTCCATGGGCCCGCAAGTTAACCTACATAGTGCAAGTGTCCGCTAGTTAACCTACATATTCCAAGAGCCCGCTATTTAACCTACATAATCTAAGTGCCAGCTAGGTAACCTAGATAGTACAAGTGCCCGCTAGGGAATCTAGATAGTCCAAGTGCCTGTTAGCTAACCTAGATAGTCCAAGTGGCGGCTAGGTAACCTACATAGTCCAAGTGCCCGTTTGTTAACCTAAATAATCCAAGTGCCCGCTAGGTAACCAGGACAGTCCAAGTGTCCGCTAGTTTACCTACATAGTCCAAGTGCCCGATAGGAAACCTACATAATCCAAGTGCCCGCTAGGCAACCTACATACTCGAAGTGCCCGTTAGTGAACCTAGATAGTCAAAGTGCCTGCTAGGTAACCTAGATAGTCCAAGTGCCCGCTAGGTAACCTACATAGTCCAAGTGCCCGCTAGGTAACCTAAATAGTCCAAATGCCTGCTAGGGAAACTACATATTCCAAGTGCCCGCTAGTTAACCTATATACCAAGTGCCCGCTACGTATCCTAGATAGTAGAAGGGCACGCTAGTTAACCTACATAGTCCAAGTGCCCGCTAGGCAACCTAGATAGTCCAAGTGCCCGCTAAGGAACCTACATTGTCCAAATGCACGCTAGTTAACCTAGATAATCAAAGTGCCTGCTAGGTAACCTTCATAGTGCAAGTGTCCACTAGTTAACCTACATATTCCAAGTGCCCGCTAGTTAACATAGATAGTCCAAGTGACTGCTAGGGAACTTACATAGTCCAAGTGCCCGCTAGGTAACCTAGATAGTGCAAGTGACCGCTAGTTAACCTAGATAGTTCAAGTACCCGCTAGGTAACCTAGATCGTCCAAGGGCCCCCTAGTTAGCCTACATAGTCCAAGTGCCCGCTAAATAACCTAGATAGTCCAAGTGCCCGTTCGGTAACCTAGATACTCCAAGTACCCTTTAAGGAAACTAGATAGTCCAAGGGCCCGCTAGTTAACCTACATAGTCAATGGGCCCGCTAGTTAACCTACATAGTGCAAGAGCCCGCTAGTTAACCTAGATCGTGCAAGTGTCCGCTAGTGAACCTACATAGTCCACGTGCCAGTTAGCTAACCTAGATAGTCCAAAGGCCCGCTAGTTGACCTACATAGTCCAAGTGCCCTCTAGGGAACCTTCATAGTCCAAGTGCCAGCTAGGTAACCTAGATAGTCCAAGTGCCCACTAGTTAACCTAGATAGTCCTAGTGCCTGTTAGTTAACTTAGATAGTCCAAGTGCCCACTAGGGGACGTACTTAGTCCATGTGCCCGTTAGCTAACCTAGATAGTCCAAGTGTCCGCTAATTAACAATGATCATCCAAGTGCCCGCTAGTTAACCTAGATAGTCCAAGTGCCCTCTAGTTAACCTAGATCGTCCAAGTGCCCGCTATTTAACCTACATAGTCCAAGGGCACGCTAGGTAACCTACATAGTCCAAGGTCCGCTAGTTAACCTAGATAGTCCAAGTGCTCGCTAGTTAACCTACATAGTACAAGGGGCCCACTAGTTGACCTAGATAGTCAAAGTGCCCGCTAGTTAACCTAGATAGTCCAAGTGCCCGCTAGGTAACCTAAGTAGTCCAAATGTCCGATAGGGATCCTACATAATCCAAGTGCCCGCTAGGTAACCTACATCGTCCAAGTGCCTGTTAGTTAACCTAGATAGTCCAAGTGCCCGCTAGGTAACCTAGACTGTCCAAGTGCCCGCTAGGTTACCTACATAGTCCAAGTGCCCGTTCGTTAACCTAGATAGTCCAAGTGCCCGCTAGTTAACCTAGATAGTCCAAGTGCCCGCTAGGTAACCTAAGTAGTCCAAATGTCCGATAGGGTTCCCACATAGTCCAAGTGCCCGCTAGGTAACCTACATCGTCCAAGTGCCTCTTAGTTAACCTAGATAGTCCAAGTGCCCGCTAGGTTACCTACATAGTCCAAGTGCCCGTTCGTTAACCTAGATAGTCCAAGTGCCTGCTAGGAAACCTACATAGTCCAAGGGCCTGCTAGGAAACCTACATAGTCCAAGGGCCTGCTAGGTAACCTAGATAGTTCAAGTGCCCGCTAGGTAACCTAGAGTCCAAGTGCTCGCTAGTTAACCTACATAGTCCAAGTGCCTGCTATGTAACCACGATAGTCAAATTGCCCGCTAGTTAACCTAGATAGTCCAAGTGCCCGCTAGTTAACCTACATAATCCAAGTGCCCTAAAGGGAACCTACATAATTCAAGTGCCCGCTAGGGAACCTACATAGTCCAAGTGCTCGCTAGGTAACCTACCTAGTCCAAGTGCCCGCTTGGTAACCTAAATTGTCCAAATGCCCGCTAGGGAAACTACATAGTCCAAGTGCCCGCTAGTTAACCTAGATAGTCCAAGTGCCTGCTAGTAAACCTACATAATCCATGGGCCCGCTAGTTAACCTACATAGTGTAAGGGCCCGCTAGATAACCTAGATCATGCAAGTGTCCGCTAGTTAACCTACATAGTCCAAGTGCCCGCTAGGTAACCTAGATAGTCCAAGTAGCCGCTAGTTAACCTAGATAGTCCAAATGCAACTAGGGGACGTACATAGTCCAAGTGCCCGCTAGGGAACCTAGATAGTTCTAGTGCCCGTTACCTAACCTAGATAGTCCATGTGCCCGCAAGGCAACCTACATAGTCCTAGTGCCAGTTCGTTAACCTAGAAGTCCAAGTGCCCGCTATGTAACCTAGACAGTCCAAGTGCCCGCTATGTAACCTAGACAGTCCAAGTGCCCGCTAGGTTACCTGCATAGTCCAAGTGCCCGTTCGTTAACCTAGATAGTGCAAGTGCCTGCTAGGGAACCTATATAGTCCAATTGCTATCTAAGTAACCTAGATAGTCCCAGAGCCCGCTAGTTAACCTACATAGTCCAAGGGCTCGCTTGTTAACTTTGATAGTCCAAGTGCCCCTTAGTTAACCTAGATCGTCAAAGTGCCCGCTAGTTAACCTAGATCGTTCAAATACTGGCTAGTTAACCTACATCGTCCAAGGGCCAACTAGTTAACCTACATCGTCCAAGTGCCCGCTAGGTAACCTACATATTGCAAGTGTCTGCTAGGTAACCTACATAGTTCAAGTGCCCGCTAGTTAACATAGATTGTCCATGTGCCCGCTAGGGAAGGTACATAGTCCAAGTGCCCGCTAGGAAACCTAGAGAGTGCAAGTGCCCGCTAGTTAACCTACATAGTCCAAGTGCCTGCTAGGTAACCTAGATAGTCGAAGGGCCTGCTAGTTAACCTACATAGTCCAAGTGCCCGCTAGGTAACCTACATAGGGCAAGTGTCCGCTAGTAAACCTACATAGTCCAAGCGCCCGCTAGTTAACCTAGATAGTCCAAGTGCCCACTAGGTAACCTAGATAGTCTAAGTGCAAGTGTCCGCTTGTTAACCTAAGTAGTCCAAGGGCCCGCAGGTTAACATACATAGTCCAAGTGTTCGGTAGTTAACTTAAATAGTTCAAGTGTCCGTAGGGAACATACATAGTCCAAGTGCCCGCTAGGGAACCTACATAGTCCAAGTGCGCGCTAGGGAATCTACATAGTCCAAGGGCCCGCTAGTTAACGTAGATAGTCCAAGTGCTGCTAGTTAATCTACATAGTCCAAGGGCCCGCTAGTTAACCTACATAATCCAAGTACCCGCTCGTTAACCTAGATCATCCAAGTGTCCACTAGTTAACCTACATAGTCCAAGTGCCCGCTAGGGAACCTAGATAGTCCAAGTGCCCGCTCTGGAACCTAAATAGTCCAAGTGCATGCTAGGGAACCTACATAGTCCAAGTGCCCGCTCTGGAACATACATAGTCCAAGTGCCCGCTAGGGAATCTACATAGTCCAAGGGCCCGCTAGTTAACGTAGATAGTCCAAGTGCCGCTAGTTAATCTACATAGTCCAAGGGCCCGCTAGTTAACCTACATAGTCCAAGTACCCGCTAGTTAACCTAGATCGTCCTAGTGTCCGCAAGTTAACCTACATAGTCCAAGTGCCCGCTAGTTAACCTACATAGTCCAAGGTCCCGCTAGGTAACTTAGACAGTTAAAGTGACCACTAGGTTACCTACATAGTCCAAGTGCCTGTTCGTTAACCTACATAGTCCAAGTGCCCGCTAGGTAACCCATATAGTACAAATGCCCGATAGGGACCCTAATAGTCCAAGTGCCCGCTAGTTATCCTAGATAGTCCAAGAGCTCGCTAGTTAACCTAGATAGTCCAAGTGCCCGATAGGGAACCTACATAGTCCAAGTGCCCGCTAGTTAACATAGATAGTCCAAGTACCCGCTTGGAAACGTACATAGTCCAAGTGCCCGCTAGTTAACGTACATAGTCCAAGTGCCCGCTAGGTAACGTAGATATTCCAAGTGCCCGCTAGTTAACCTACATAGTCCAAGTGCCTGCTAGGTAACCTAGATAGTCCAAGTGCCCACTAGTTAACCTACATAGTCCAAGTTCTCCCTAGGTAACCTAGATAGTCCAAGGGTCCGCTAGGTAACCTATATTGTCCTAGTGTCCCCTAGTTAACCTACATTCTCCAAGTGCCCGCTAGGGAACCTACATAGTTCAAGTGGCCGCTCTCGAACATACATAGTCCAAGTGCCCGCTAGGGAATCTACATAGTCCAAGGGCCCGCTAGTTAACGTAGATAGTCCAAGTGCCGCTAGTTAATCTACATAGTCCAAGGGCCCGCTAGTTAGCCTACATACTCCTGTACCCGCTAGTTAACCTAGATTGTCCTAGTGCCCGCTAGTTTACCTACATAGTCCAAGTTCTCCCTAGGTAACCTAGATAGTCCAAGGGCCCGCTAGGTAACCAAAATTGTCCTAGTGTTCCCTAGTTAACCTACATTCTCCAAGTGCCTTCTAGGGAACGTAGATATTCCAAGTGCCCGCTAGGGAACGTACATAGTCCAAGTGCCCGCTAGTTTACCTACATAGTCCAAGTGCCCGTTAGTTAACCTAGATAGTCCAAGTGCCTGGTAGGTAACCTAGATAGTCCAACAGCCCGGTAGGTAACCTACATACTCCAAGTACCCGCTAGGTAACTTAGATAGTTCAAGTGCCAGCTAGGTAACCTAGATAGTCCAAGTGCCCGCTAGGTAACATACAAAGTGTAAGTGCCCGCTATGTAATCTATATAATCCAAATGCCCGCTAGGGAGCCTACATAGTCCAAATGCCCGCTAGGTAACCTAGATAGTCCAAGGGCCCGCTAGGTAACCTACATAGTCCTAATGTCCCCTAGTTAACCTACATTCCCACGTGCCCGATAGGGAACCTACATAGTCCAAGTGCCCGCTAGGTAACCAATATAGTCCAAATGCCCGCTAGGGGCCCTAATAGTCCAAATGCCTGCTAGTTAACCTAGATAGTCCAAGTGCTCGCTAGTTAACCTAGATAGTCCAAGTGCCCGCTATTTAACCTAGATAGACCAAGTGCCCGCTAGGGAACCTATCTAATCCAAGTACCCGCTACGAAACGTACATAGTCCAAGTGCCCGCTAGGTAACGTACATAGTCCAAGTGCCCGCTAGGTAACCTAGATAGTCCAAGTGCCCACTAGTTAACCTACATAGTCCAGGTTCCCCCTAAGTAACCTAGATAGTCCAAGGGTCCGCTAGGTAACCTAAATTGTCCTAGTGCCCCCTAGTTAACCCACATTCTCCAAGTGCCTGATAGGGAACCCACATAGTCCAATCGCCCGCTAGGTAACCTACATAGTCCAAATGCCCGCTAGTTAACCTACATAGTCCAAGTACCCAATAGGGAAACTATATAATGAAGTGCCCGCTAGGGAACCTACATAGTCCAAGTGCCCGTTAGGTAACCTAGATAGTCCAAGTGCCCTGTAGTTAACTCTCATAGTTCAAGTGTCCATAGGGATCATTCATAGTCCAAGTGCCCGCTAGGGAACCTACATAGTCCAAGTGCCCGCTAGGGAACCTACGTAGTCCAAGTGCCCGCTAGGGAATCTACATAGTCAAAGGGCCCGCTAGTTAATGTAGATAGTCCAAGTGCTGCTAGTTAATCTACATAGTCCAAGGGCCCGCTAGTTAACCTACATAGTCCAAGTACCCGCTAGTTAACCTAGATCGTCCAGGTGTCCGCTAGTTAACCTACATAATCCAAGTGCCCGCTAGGGAACCTACATAGTCCAAGTGCCTGCTAGGTGACCTACATAGTCCAAGTGCCCGCTCTGGAACATACATAGTCCAAGTGCCCGCTAGGGAATCTACATAGTCAAAGGGCCCGCTAGTTAACATAGATAGTCCAAGTGCCGCTACTTAATCTACATAGTCCAAGGGCCCGTTAGTTAACCTACATAGTCCAAATACCCGCTATTTAACCTAGATCGTCCAAGGGCCCGCTAGTTAACCTACATCGTCCAAGGGCCCGCTAGTTAACCTAGATAGTCCAAGTGCCCGCTAGTTAACCTACATAATCCAAGTGCCCGCTGGGTAACCTAGGCAGTTCAAGTGACCACTAGGTTACCTACATAGTCCAAGTGCCCGCTAGTTATCCTAGATAGTCCAAGTGCTCACTAGTTAACCTAGATAGTCCGAGTGCCCGCTAGTTAACCTAGATAGACCAAGTGCCCGCTAGGGAACCTACCTAGTCCAGGTGCCCCATAGGGAACCTATATAGTCCAAATGCCCGCTAGTTAACATAGATAGTCCATGTGCCCGCTAGTTAACGTACATAGTCCAAGTGCCCGCTAGGTAAGGTAGATAGTCCAAGTGCCCGCTAGGGAACGTACATAGTCCAAGTGCCCGCTACGTAACCTAGATAGTAGAAGTGCCCGCTAGTTATCCTACATAGTCCAAGTGCCTGCTAGGTAACCTAGATAGTCCAAGTGCCCACTAGTTAACCTACAGAGTCAAAGTTCCCCCTAGGTAACCTAGATCGTCCAAGTGCCCGCTAGTTAACCTAAATAGTCAATGGGCCCACTATTTAACCTACATAGTGCAAGAGCCCGCTAGCTAACCTAGATAATCCAAGTGCCCGCTAGTTAACCTATATCGTCCAAGTGCCCGCTAGTTAACCTAGATCGTCCAAGTGACCGCTAGTTAACCTACATAGTCAATGGGCCCGCTAGTTAACCTACATAGTGCAAGAGCCCGCTAGTTAACCTAGATCGTGCAAGTGTCCGCTAGTGAACCTACATAGTCAACGTGCCAGTTAGCTAACCCAGATAGTCCAAGGGCCCGCTAGTTGACCTACATAGTCCAAGTGCCCACTAGGGGACGTACTTAGTCCATGTGCCCGTTAGCTAACCTAGATAGTCCAAGTGCCCGCTAATTAACAATGATCATCCAAGTGCCCGCTAGTTAACCTAGATAGTCCAAGTGCCCTCTAGTTAACCTAGATCGTCCAAGTGCCCGCTAGTTAACCTACATAGTCCAAGGGCCCGCTAGTTAACCTACATAGTCCAAGGTCCGCTAGTTAACCTAGATAGTCCAAGTGCTCGCTAGTTAACCTACATAGTACAAGGGCCCACTAGTTGACCTAGATAGTCCAAGTGCCTGCTAGTTAACCTAGATAGTCCAAGTGCCCGCTAGGTAACCTAAGTAGTCCAAATGTCCGATAGGGATCCTACATAGTCCAAGTGCCCGCTAGGTAACCTACATCATCCAAGTGCCTGTTAGTTAACCTAGATAGTCCAAGTGCCCGCTAGGTAACCTAGACTGTCCAAGTGCCCGCTAGGTTACCTACATCATCCAAGTGCCCGTTCGTTAACCTAGATAGTCCAAGTGCCTGCTAGGAAACCTACATAGTCCAAGGGCCTGCTAGGTAACCTAGATAGTTCAAGTGCCCGCTAGATAACCTAGAGTCCAAGTGCTCGCTAGTTAACCTACATAGTCCAAGTGCCTGCTATGTAACCTCGATATTCTAAGTGCCCGTTAAGTAACCTAGATAGTCCAAGTGCCCGTTACCTAACCTAGATAGTCCAAGTGCCCGCTAGGTAACCTACATAGTGCAAGTGTCCGCTAGTTAACCTAAGTAGTCCAAGGGCCCGCTAGTTAACATACATAGTCCAAGTGCCCTGTAGTTAACTTACATAGTTCAAGTGTCCGTAGGGAACATTCATAGTCGAAGTGCCCAGTAGGGAATCTACATAGTCCTAGGGCCCGCTAGTTAATGTAGATAGTGCAAGTGCTGCAAGTTAATCTACATAGTCCAAGTGCCCGCTAGTTAACCTAGATCGTCCAAGTGTCCCCTAGTTAACCTACATAGTCCAAGTGCCCGCTAGGGAACCTACATAGTCCAAGTGCCTGCTAGGGAACCTACATAGTCCAAGTGACCGCTCTGGACCATACATAGTTCAAGTGCCCGCTAGGGAATCTACATAGTCCAAGGGCCCACTAGTTAACGTAGATAGTCCAATTGCCGCTAGTTAATCTACATAGTCCAAGGGCCCATTAGTTAACCTACATAGTCCAAATACCCGCTAGTTAACCTAGATCGTCCAAGGGCCCGCTAGTTAACGTACATCGTCCAGGGGCCCACTAGTTAACCTAGATAGTCCAAGTGCCCGCTAGTTAACCTACATAATCCAAGTGCCCGCTAGGTAACCTAGACAGTTCAAGTGACCACTAGGTTACCTAAATAGTCCAAGTGCTCGCTAGTTATCCTAGATAGTCCAAGTGCTCACTAGTTAACCTAGATAGTCCAAGTGCCCGCTAGTTAACCTAGATTGACCTAGTGCCCGCTAGGGAACCTACCTAGTCCAGGTGCCCCATAAGGAACCTACATAGTCCAAGTGCCCGCTAGTTAACATAGATAGTCCAAGTACCCGCTAGTAAATGTACATAGTCCAAGTGCCCGCTAGTTAACGTACATAGTCCAAGTGCCCGCTAGGTAAGGTAGATAGTCCAAGTGCCCGCTAGGGAACGTACATAGTCCAAGTGCCCGCTACGTAACCTAGATAGTCCAAGTCCCCGCTAGTTAACCTACATAGTCCAAGTGCCTGCTAGGTAACCTAGATAGTCCAAGTGCCACTAGTTAACCTACATAGTCAAAGTTCCCCCTAGGTAACCTAGATCGTCCAAGTGCCCTCTAGTTAACCTAAATAATCAATGGGCCCGCTAGTTAACCTACATAGTGCAAGGGCCCGCTAGCTAACCTAGATAATCCAAGTGCCCGCTAGTTAACCTATATCGTCCAAGTGCCCGCTAGTTAACCTAGATCGTCCAAGTGCCCACTAGTTAACCTACATAGTCAATGGGCCCGCTAGTTAACGTATATAGTGCAAGAGCCCGCTAGTTAACCTAGATCGTGCAAGTGTTCGCTAGTGAACCTACATAGTCCACGTGCCAGTTAGCTAACCTATATAGTCCAAGGGCCCGCTAGTTGACCTACATAGTCCAAGTGCCCGCTAGGGAACCTTCATAGTCCAAGTGCCAGCTAGGTAACCTAGATAGTCCAAGTGCCCGCTAGTTAGCCTAGATAGACCTAGTGCCCGCTAGGGAACCTACCTAGTCCAGGTGCCCCATAGGGAACCTACATAGTCCAAGTGCCCGCTAGGAAACGTACATAGTCCAAGTGACCGCTAGTTAACCTACATAGTCCAAGTGCCTGCTAGGGAACCTAGATAGTCCAAGTGCCCACTAGTTAACCTACATAGTCAAAGTTCCCCCTAGGTAACCTTGATCGTCCAAGTGCCGCTTGTTAACCTAAATAGTCAATGGGCCCGCTAGTTAACCTACATAGTGCAAGAGCCCGCTAGCTAACCTTGATAATCCAAGTGCCCCCTAGTTAACCTATATTGTCCAAGTGCCCGCTAGTTAACCTAGATCGTCCAAGTGCCAGCTAGTTAACCTGGATCGTCCAATTGCCCGCTAGTTAACCTACATAGTCAATGGGCCCACTAGTTAACCTACATAGTGCAAGAGCCCGCTAGTTAACCTAGATCGTGCAAGTGTCCGCTAGTGAACCTACATAGTCCACGTGCCAGTTAGCTAACCTAGATAGTCCAAGGGTCCGCTAGTTGACCAACATAGTCCAAGTGCCTGCTAGGGAACCTTCATAGTCCAAGTGCCGGCTAGGTAACCTAGATAGTCCAAGTGCCCGCTAGTTAACCTAGATAGTCCTAGTGCCCGTTAGTTAACTTAGATAGTCCAAGTGCCCACTAGGGGACGTACTTAGTCAATATGCCCGTTAGCTAACCTAGATAGTCCAAGTGCCCGCTAGTTAACAATGATCATCCAAGTGCCCTCTAGTTAACCTATATCATCCAAGTGCCCGCTAGTTAACCTACATAGTCCAAGTGCCCGCTAGTTAACCTAGATAGTCCTAGTGCCCGTTAGTTAACTTAGATAGTCCAAGTGCCCACTAGGGGACGTACTTAGTCAATATGCCCGTTAGCTAACCTAGATAGTCCAAGTGCCCGCTAGTTAACAATGATCATCCAAGTGCCCTCTAGTTAACCTATATCATCCAAGTGCCCGCTAGTTAACCTACATAGTCCAAGGGCCCGCTAGTTAACCTACATAGTACAAGTGCCCGCTAGGTAACCTAAGTAGTCCAAATGTCCGATAGGGATCCTACATAGTACAAGTGCCCGCTAGGTAACCTACATCGTCCAAGTGCCTGTTAGTTAACCTAGATACTCCAAGTGCCCGCTAGGTAACCTAGACTGTCCAAGTGCCCGCTAGGTTACCTACATAATCCAAGTGCCCGTTCGTTAACCTAGATAGTCCATGTGCCTGCTAGGAAACCTACATAGTCCAAGGGCCTGCTAGGTAACCTAGATAGTTCAAGGGCCCGCTAGGTAACCTAGAGTCCAAGTGCTCGCTAGTTAACCTACATAGTCCAAGTGCCCGCTATGTAACCTCGATAGTCAAAGTGCCCGTTAGGTAACCTAGATAGTCCAAGTGCCCGTTACCTAACCTAGATAGTCCAAGTGCCCGCTAGGCAACATACATAGTCCAAGAGCCCGTTCGTTAACCTAGAAATCCAAGTGCCCTCTAGGTAATCTAGACAGTCCAAGTGCCCGCTAGGTTACCTGCATATTCCAAGGGCCCGTTCGTTAACCTAGATAATCCAAGTGCCCACTAGGTAACCTACATAGTCCAAGTGCCCGCTAGGTAACCTATATAGCCCAAGTGCCCGCTAGGTAACCCAGATAGTCCAAGGGCCCGCCAGTTAACCAATATAGTCCAACGGCTCACTTGTTCACTTTGATATTTCAATGCCCGCTAGTTAACCTAGATCGTCAAAGTGCCCACTAGTTAACGTAGATTGTCCAAGTGCCCGCTAGTTAACCTACATAGTCCAAGGGCCCACTAGTTAACCTAGATAGCCAAGTCCTCTTGTTAACCTACATAGTCCAAGTGCCCGCTAGTTTATCTATATACCAAATGCCCGTTACGTAACCTAGATATCCAAGGGCACGCTAGTTAACCTATATCGTCCCAGTGCCCGCTAGGCAACCTAGATAGTCCAAGTGCCCGCTAAGGGACCTACATAGTCCAAGTGCACGCTAAGGAACCTACATAGTCCAAGTGCACGCTAGTTAACCTAGATAGTCCAAGTGCCTGCTAGTTAACCTACATAGTCCAAGTGCCCGCTAGGTAACCTAGATACTGCAAGTGCCCGGTAGTTAACCTAGATAGTTCAAGTACCCGCTAGGTAACCTAGATCGTCCAAGGGCCCGCTAGGAAACCTAGAATCCAAGTGCTCGCTAGTTAACCTACATAGTGCAAGTGCCCGCTATGTAACCTAGATAGTCAAAGTGCCCGTTAGGTAACCTAGATAGTCCAAGTGCCCGTTACCTACCCTAGATAGTGCAAATGCTCGCTAGGCAACCTACATAGCCCAAGAGCCCGTTCGTTAACCTAGATGTCCAAGTTCCCGTTAGGTAACCTAGACAGTCCAAGTGCCCGCTAGGTTACCTGCATATTCCAAGTGCCCGTTCGATAACCTAGATAGTCCAATTGCCCTCTAGGTAACCTACATAGTCCAATGCCCGCTAGGTAACCTATATAGTCCAAGTGCCCGCTAGGTAACCCAGATAGTCCAAAGGCCTGCTAGTTAACCTACATAGTCCAAGGGCTCACTTGTTAACTTTGATAGTCCAAGTGCCCGCTAGTTAACCTAGATCGTCCAAGTGCCCGCTAGTTAACCTACATAGTCCAAGGGCCCACTAGTTAACCTAGATAGTCCAAGTGTCCTCTAGTTAATCTACATAGTCCAAGTGCCCGCTAGTTAACCTATATAACAAGTGCCCGCTACGTAACCTAGATATTCCAAGGGCACGCTAGTTAACCTATATGGTCCAAGTGCCCGCTATGCAACCTAGATAGTCCACGTGCCTGCTAAGGAACCTACATAGTCCATGTGCACTCTAGTTAACCTAGATAGTCCAAGTGCCCGCTAGTTAACCTAGATAGTCCAAGTGCCTGCTAGGTAACCTACATAGTGCAAGTGTCCGCTAGTTAACCTACATATTCCAAGTGCCCGCTAATTAACATAGATCGCCCAAGTGCCCGCTAGGGAACGTACATAGTTCAAGTGCCCGCTAGGTAACCTAGATACTGCAAGTGCCCGCTACTTAACCTAGATAGTTCAAGTAACCGCTAGGTAACCTAGATCGTCCAAGGGCCCCCTAGTTAGCCTACATAGTCCAAGTGCACGCTAGGTAACCTAGATAGTCCAAGTGCGCGTTCGGTAACCTAGATAGTCCAAGTGCCCTTTAGGGAATCTAGATAGTCCACGGGCCCGCTAGTAAACCTATATAGTCCATGGGCCCGCTAGTTAACCTTCATAGGCAAGTGTCCGCTACTTAACGTACATATTCCAAGTGCTCTCTAGTTAACCTACATAATCTAAGTGCCCGTTAGCTAACCTAGATAGTCCAAGGGCCCGCTACTTGACCTACATAGTCCAAGTGCCAGCTAGGTAACCTAAATAGTACAAGTGCCCGCTAGAGAACCTAGATAGTCCAAGTGCCTGTTAGCTAACCTAGATAGTGCAAGTGTCCGCTAGTTTACCTACATAGTCCAAGTGCCAGTTAGCTAACCTAGATAGTCCAAGGGCTCGCTAGTTGACCTACATAGTCCAAGTGCCCGCTGGGTAACCTAGATAATCCAAGTGCCCGCTAGGGAACCTTCATAGTTCAAGTGCCAGCTAGGTAACCTAGATAGTCCAAGTGCCCGCTAGTTAACCTAGAGTGTCCAAGTGCCCACTAGGGGACGTACTTAGTCCAAGTGCCCATTAGCTAACCTAGATAGTCCAAGTGCCTGCTAGTTAACCTAGATAGTCCAAGTTCACGCTAGTTAACCTAGATAGTCCAAGTGCACGCTAGTTAACCTAGATCTTCCAAGTGCCCGCTAGTTAACCTAGATAGTGCAAGTGCCCGCTAGGTAACCTAAGTAGTCCAAATGTCCGATAGGGTTCCTACATAGTCCACGTGCCCGCTAGGTAACCTACATAGTCCAAGTGCCCGTTCGTTAACCTAGATAATCCAAGTGCCCGCTAGGAAACCTACATAGTCCAAGGGCCCGCTAGGTAACCTAGAGTCCAAGTGCTCGCTAGTTAACCTACATAGTCCAAGTGCCCGATAGTTTACCTAGATAGTCCAAGTTCCCACTAGGTAACTTAGATACTAAAAGTGCCCGTTACCTAACCTAGATAGTCCAAGTGCCCGCAAAGCAACCTACATAGTCCAAGTGCCCGTTCGTTAACCTAGTAGTCCAAGTGCCCGCTAGGTAACCTAGTCAGTCCAAGTGCCCGCTAGGTTACCTGCATATTCCAAGTGCCCGTTCGTTAACCTAGATAGTCCAAGTGCCCACTAGGTAACCTACATAGTCCAAGTGCCCGCTAGTAACCTAGATAGTCCAAGTGCCCTCTAGGTAACCTAGATAGTCCAAGGGCCCGCTAGTTAACCTACATAGTCCAAGGGCTCACTTGTTAACTTTGATAGTCCAAGTACCCACTAGTTAACCTAGATCGTCCAAGTGCCCGCTAGTTAACCTAGATTGTCCAAGTGCCCGCTAGTTAACCTACATAGTCCAAGGGCCCACTAGTTAACCTAGATAGTCCAAGTGTCCGCTAGTTAACCTATATACTAAGTGCCCGCTACGTATCCTAGATAGTCCAAGGGCCTGCTATTTAACCTACATAGTCCAAGTGCCCGCTAGGCAACCTAGATAGTCCAAGTACCCGCTAAGGAACCTACAAAGTCCAAGTGCACGCTAGTTAATCCAGATAGTCCAAGTGCCCGCTAGGTAACCTACATAGTGCAAGTGTCCACTAGTTAACCTGCATATTCCAAGTGCCCGCTAGTTAACGTAGATAGTCCAAGTACCCGCTAGGGAACGTACATAGTCCTCGTGCCCGCTAGGTTACCTAGATAGTGCAAGTGCTCGCTAGTTAACCTAGATAGTTCAAGTACCTGCTAGGTAACCTAGATCATCCAAGGCCCCCCTAGTTAGCCTACATAGTCCAAGTGCCCGTTCGGTAACCTAGATAGTCCAAGGGCCCGCTAGTAAACCTACATAGTCCATGGGCCCGCTAGTTAACCTACATAGTGCAAGTGTCCACTAGTTAACCTACATATTCCAAGTGCCCGCTATTTAACCTACATAATCTAAGTGCCAGCTAGGTAACCTAGATAGTCCTAGTGCCTGTTAGCTAACCTAGATAGTCCAAGTGGCGACTAGGTAACCTACATAGTCCAAGTGCCCGTTCGTTAACCTAGATAATACAACTGCCCGCTAGGTAACTAGGACAGTCCAAGTGCCCGCTAGTTAACCTACATAGTCCAAGTGCCCGATAGGGAACCTACATAATCCAAGTGCCCGCTCGGCAACTTATATACTCCTAGTGCCCGTTAGTTAACCTAGATAGTCCAAGTGCCTGCTAGTAAACCTACATAATCCATGGGCCCGCTAGTTAACCCACATAGTGCAAGGGCCTGCTAGTTAACCTAGATCGTGCAAGTGTCCGCCAGTTAGCCTATATAGTCCAAGTGCCTGCTAGTTAAACTATATACCAAGTGCCCGCTAGGTAACCTAGATAGTCCAAGTGCCCGTTAGTTAACCTAGATAGTACAAGTGCCCACTAGGGAACGTACTTAGTCCATGTACCCATTAGCTAGCATAGATAGTCCAAGTGCCCGCTAGTTAACATTGATCATCCAAGTGCCCGCTAGTTAACCTAGATAGTCCAAGTGCCCTCTAGTTAACCTAGATCGTCCAAGAGCCCGCTAGTTAACCTACATAGTCCAAAGGCCCGCTAGTTAACCTACATAGTCCAAGGTCCTCTAGTTATCCTAGATAGTCCAAGTGCTCGCTAGTTAACCTACATAGTACAAGGGCCCACTAGTTGACCTAGATAGTCCAGATGCCCGCTAGTTAACCTAGATAGTCCAAGTGCCCGCTAGGTAACCTAAGTAGTCCAAATATCCGACAGGGATCCTACATAGTCCAAGTGCCCGCTAGGTAACCTACATTGTCCAAGTGCCCGTTCGTTAACCTAGATAGTCCAACTGCCCGCTAGGTAACCTAGACTGTCCAAGTGCCGCTAGGTTACCTACATAGTCCAAGTGCCCGTTCGTTAACCTAAATAGTCCAAGTGCCCGCTAGGAAACCTAGATAGTCCAACGGCCCTCTAGGTAACCTAGATAGTCCAAGTGACCGCTAGATAACCTAGAGTCCAAGTGCTCGCTAGTTAACCTACATAGTCCAAGTGCCCGCTATGTAACCTAGATAGTCAAAGTGCCCGTTAGGTAACCTAGATAGTCCAAGTGCCCGCTAGGTAACTTACATTGTCCAAGTTCCCGCTAGGTAACCTAGATAGTACAAGTGCCCGTTACCTAACCTACATAATCCAAGTACCCGCTAGGTAACGTAGATAGTTCAAGTGCCAGCTAGATAACCTAGATAGTCCAAGTGCCCGCTAGTTAACATTCATCATCCAAGTGCCCGCTAGGTAACCTAGATAATCCAAGTGCCCTCTAGTTAACCTAGATCGTCCAAGTGCCCGCTAGTTAACCTACATAGTCCAAAGGCCCGCTAGCTAACCTAGATAGTCCAAGGTCCGCTAGTTAACCTAGATAGTCCAAGTGCTCGCTAGTTAACCTACATAGTACAAGGGCCCACGTGTTGACCTAGATAGTCCATGTGCCCGCTAGTTAACCTAGATAGTCCAAGTGCTCGCTAGTTAACCTACATAGTACAAGGGCCCACGTGTTGACCTAGATAGTCCATGTGCCCGCTAGTTAACCTAGATAGTCCAAGTGCCCGCTAGATAACCTAAGTAGTCCAAATATCCGACAGGGATCCTACATAGTCCAAGTGCCCGCTAGGTAACCTACATTGTCCAAGTGCCCGTTCGTTAACCTAGATAGTCCAAGTGCCCGCTAGGTAACCTAGACTGTCCAAGAGCCCGCTAGGTTACCTACATAGTCCAAGTGCCCGTTCGTTAACCTAGATAGTCCAAGTGCCCGCTAGGAAACCTAGATAGTCCAACGGCCCTCTAGGTAACCTAGCTAGTCCAAGTGTCTGCTAGATAATCTAGAATCCAAGTGCTCGCTAGTTAACCTACATAGTCCAAGTGCCCGCTATGTAACCTAGATAGTCAAAGTGCCCGTTAGGTAACCTAGATAGTCCAAGTGCCCGCTAGGTAACTTACATTGTCCAAGTTCCCGCTAGGTAACCTAGATAGTCCAAGTACCCGTTACCTAACCTACATAATCCAAGTACCCGCTATGTAACGTAGATAGTTCAAGTGACAGCTAGATAACCTAGATAGTCCAAGTGCCCGCTAAGTAACCTATAAAGTCTAAGTGCCCGCTAGATTATATATATAGTACAAATGCCCGCTAGGGAATCTACATAGTCCAAGGGCCCGCTAATTAACGTAGATAGTCCAAGTGCCGCTAGTTAATCTACATAGTCCAAGGGCCCGCTAGTTAACCTACATAGTCCAAGTGCACGCTAGTTAACCCAGATCGTCCAAGTGCCCGCTAGGTAACCTACATAGTCCAAGTGCCCGCTCGGTAACCTACATAGTCCAAGTGCCCGATAGGGAACCTATATAATCCAAGTGCCCGCTCGTGAACCTACATAGTCCAAGTGCCCGTTAGGTAACCTAGATAGTCCAAATGCCCGCCAGAAAACCCACATAGTCCAAGTGCCCGCTAGGGAATTTACATAGTCCAAGGGCCCGCTAGGGAATCTACATAGTCCATGTGCCCGTTAGTTAACCTAGATAGTCCAAGGGCCCGCTAGGGAATCTACATAGTCCAAGTACCCGTTAGTTAACCTAGATAGTCCAAGTGCCCGTTACCTAACCTAGATAGTCCAAGTGCCCGCTAGGTTACCTGCATATTCCAAGTGCCCGTTCGTTAACCTATATACCAAGTGCCCGCTACGTATCCTAGATAGTCCAAGGGCCCGCTATATAACCTTATAGTCCAAGTGCCCGCTAGGCAACCTAGATAGTCCAAGTGCCCGCTAAGGAACCTACATAGTCCAAGTGCACGCTACTTAACCTAGATAGTCCAAGTGCCCGCTAGGTAACCTACACAGTGCAAGTGTCCACTAGTTAACCTACATATTCCAGTGTCCGCTAGTTAACATAGATAGTCCAAGTGCCCGTGAGGGAACGTACATAATCCAAGTGCACGCTAGGTAACCTAGATTGTGCAAGTGCCCGCTAGTTAACCTAGATAGTTCAAGTACCCGGTAGGTAACCTAGATCATCCAAGGGCCCCCTAGTTAGCCTACATAGTCCAAGTGCCCGCTAGGTAACCTATATAGTCCAAGTGCCCGTTCGGTAAACTAGATAGTCCAAGTGCCCTTTAGGGAACCTAGATAGTCCAAGGGCCCGCAAGTAAACCTACATAGTCCATGGGCCCGCTAGTTTACCTACATATTCCAAGTGCCCACTAGTTAACCTAAATAATCTAAGTGCCCGTTAGCTAACTTACATAGTCCAAGGGCTCGCTAGTTGATCTACATAGTCCAAGTGCCAGCTAGGTATCCTAGATAATACAAGTGCCCGCTAGGTAACCTAGATAGTCCAAGTGCCCATTAGTTAACCTAGATAGTCCAAGTGCCCACTAGGGGATGTACTTAGTCCATGTGCCCATTAGGTAGCATAGATAGTCCAAGTTCCTGCTAGTTAAAATTGATCATGCAAGTGCCCGCTAGTTAACCTAGATAGTCCAAGTGCCCTCTAGTTAAACTAGATCGTCCAAGTGTCAGCTAGTTAACCTACAAAGTCCAAAGGCCCGCTAGTTAACCTCCATAGTCCAAGGTCCGCTAGGTAACCTAGATAGTCCAAGTGCTCGCTAGTTAACCTACATAGTACAATGGCCCGCTAGTTGACCTAGGTAGTCCAAGTGCCCGCTAGTTAACCTAGATAGTCCAAGTGCCCGCTAGGTAACCTAAGTAGTCCAAATATCCGATAGGGATCCTACATAGTCCAAGTGCCCGCTAGGTAACCTACATTGTCCAAGTGCCCGATCGTTAACCTAGAGAGTCCAAGTGCCCGCTAGGAAACCTACATAGTCCAAGGGCCCTCTAGGTAACCTAGATAGTCCAAGTGTCCGCTAGATAACCTAGAGTCCAAGTGCTCGCTAGTTAACCTACATAGTCCAAGTGCCCGCTATGTAACCTAGATAGTCAAAGTGACCGTTAGGTAACCTAGATAGTCCATGTGCCCGCTAGGTAACTTACATTGTCCAAGTTCCCGCTAGGTAACCAAGATAGTCCAAGTGCCCGTTACCTAACCTAGATAGTCCAAGTGCCTGCTAGGCAACCTACATAGTCCAAGAGCCCGTTCGTTAAACTAGAAGTCCAAGTGCCCGCTAGGTAACCTAGACAGTCCAAGTGCCCGCTAGGTTACCTGCATATTCCAGGTGCCCATTCGTTAACCTAGATAGTCCAAGTGCCCACTAGGTAACCTACATAGTCCAAGTGCCCGCTAGGTAACCTATATATTCCAAGTGCCCACTAGGTAACCTAGATAGTCCAAGGGCCCGCTAGTTAACCTACATAGTCCAAGGGCTCACTTGTTCACTTTGATAGTCCAAGTGCCCGCTAGTTACCCTAGATCTTCCAAGTGCCCGCTAGGTAACCTAGATTGTCCAAGTGCCCGCTAGATAACCTACATAGTCCAAGGGCCCATTAGTTAACCTAGATAGTCCAAGTGTCCGCTAGTTAACCTACATAGTCCAAGTGCCCGCTAGTTAACCTATATACCAAGTGCCCGCTACGTAACCTAGATATTCAAGGGCACGCTAGTTAACTTATATCGTCCAAGTGCCCGCTAGGCAACCTAGATAGTCCAAGTGCCCGCTAAGGAACCTACATAGTCCAAGTGCACGCTAGTTATCCTAGATAGTCCAAGTGCCCGCTAGTTAACCTAGATAGTCCAAGTGCCTGATAGGTAACCTACATAGTGCAAGTGTCCGCTAGGTAACCTACATATTCCAAGTGCCCGCTAGTTAACATTGATAGTCCAAGTGCCCGCTAGGGAATGTACATAGTCCAAGTCCCCGCTAGGTAACCTAGATAGTGCAAGTGCGTGCTAGTTAACCTGGATAGTTCAAGTACCCGCTGGGTAATCTAGATCGTCCAAGGGCCCCCTAGTTAGCGTACATAGTCCAAGTGCCCGCTAGGTAACCTAGATAGTCCAAGTGCCCGTTCGGTAACCTAGATAATCCAAGTGCCCTTTAGGGAACCTAGATTGTCCAAGGGCCCGCTAGTAAACCTTCATAGTCCATGGGCCCGCTAGTTAACCTTCACAGTGCAAGTGTCCGCTACTTTACCTACATATTCCAAGTTCCCGCTAGTTAACCTACATAATCTACGTGCCAGTTAGCTAACCTAGATCGTCGAAGTGCCCGCTAGTTAACCTACATAGTCAATGGGTCCGCTAGTTAACCTACATAGTGCAAGAGCCCGTTAGTTAACCTAGATCGTGCATGTGTCCGCTAGTTAACCTACATAGTCCAAGTGCCAGTTAGCTAACCTAGATAGTCCAAGGGCCCGCTAGTTGACCTACATAGTCCAAGTGCCCGCTAGGTAACCTAGATAATCCAATTGCCCGCTAGGGAACATTCATAGTCCAAGTGCCATCTAGGTAACCTAGATAGTCCAAGTGCCCGCTAGGTTACCTAGATAGTACAAGTGCCCACTAGTTAACCTACATTGTCCAGGTTCCCCCTAGGTAACCTAGATAGTCCAAGGGCCCGCTAGGTAACCTACATAGTCCAAATGCCCGATAGGGAACCTACATAGTCCAAGTGCCCGCGAGTTAACCTACATAGTCCAAGTGCCCGATAGGGAACCTACATTATCCAAGTACCCGCTATGGAACCTACATAGTCCAAATGCCCGCTAGGGAACCCACATAGTCCAAGTGCCCGCTAGGGAACTTACATAGTCCAAGGGCCCGCTAGGGAACCTACATAGTCCAAGTGCCCGTTAGTTAACCTAGATTGTCCAAGTGCCCGCTTGGTAACCTAGATAGTCCAAGATCCCGCTAGTTAACCTAGATCGTCCAAGTGCCCGCTAGTTAAACAACAGAGTCAATGGGCCCGCTAGTTAACCTACATAGTGCAAGAGCCCGCTAGTTAACCTATATCGTGCAAGTGTCCGCTAGTTAACCTACATAGTCCAAGTGCCAGTTAGCTATCCTAGATATTCCAAGAAACCGCTAGTTGACCTATATAGTCCAAGTGCCCGCTGGGTAACCTAGATAATGCAAGTGCCCGCTAGGGAACCTTCATAGTCCAAGTGCCAGCTAGGTAACCTAGATTGTCCAAGTGCCCGCTAGTTAACCAAGATAGTCCTATTGCCCGTTAGTTAACCTAGAGTGTCCAAGTTCCCACTAGGTGAGGTACTTAGTTAAAGTGCCCATTAGCTAACCTAGAGAGTCCAAGTGCCCGCTAGTTAACAGTGATCATCCAAGTGCCCGCTAGTTAACCTACATAATCCAAGTGCCCGCTAGGGAACCTACATAGTCAAAGTGCCCGTTAGTTAACTTAGATATTCAAAGTGCCTGCTAGGTAACCTAGATAGTCCAAGTGCCCGCTAGGTAACCTACATAGTCCAAGTGCCCGTTAGTTCACCTAGATAGTCAAAGAGCCTGCTAGGTAACCTAGATAGCCCAAGTGCCCGCTAGGCAACCTAAATAGTCCAAGTGCCCGTTAGTTAACCTAGATAGGCAAAGTGCCTGCTAGGTAACCTAGATAGTCCAAGTGCTCGCTGGTAACCTACATAGTCCAAGTGCCCGCTAGGAAACCTAAATAGTCCAAATGCCCGCCAGGGAAACTACATAGTCCAAGTGCCTGCTAGTTAACCTAGATAGTCCAAGTGCCTGCTAGTAAACCTACATAATCCATGGGCCCGCTAGTTAACCTACATAGTGCAAGGGCCCACTAGTTAACCTACATCGTCTAAGGGCCCAAAGTTAACCTAGATAGTCCAAGTGCCCGCTAGTTAACCTACATAGTCTAAGTGCCCGCTAGGTAACCTAGACAATTCAAGTGACCAATAGGTTACCTACAGTGTCCAAGTGCCCGTTCGTTAATCTACATAGTCCAAGTGCCCGCTAGGTAACCAATATAGACCAAATGCCCGCTAGGGGCCCTAATAGTCCAAATGCCTGCTAGTTAACTTAGATACTCCAAGTGCTCGCTAGTTAACCTAGATAGTCCAAGTGCCCGCTAGTTAACCAAGATAGATAAAGTGCCCGCTAGGGAACCTATCTAGTCCAAGTACCCGCTAGGAAACGTACATAGTCCAAGTGCCCGCTAGGTAACGTACATAGTACAAGTGCCCGCTAGGTAACGTAGATAGTCCAAGTGCCCGCTAGGGAACGTACATAGTCCAAGTGCCCGTTCGTTAACCTACATAGTCCAAGTGCCAGCTAGCTAACCTAGATAGTCCAAGTGCCTGGTAGTTAACATACATAATCCAAGTGCCTGCTAGGTTACCTAGATAGTCCAAGTGCCCACTAGTTAACCTACATAGTCCAGGTTCCCCCTAGGTAACCTAGATAGTCCAAGGGCCCGCGAGGTAACCTACATTGTCCTAGTGCCCCCTAGTTAACCAACATTCTCCAAGTACCCGATAGGGAACCTACATAGTCCAAGTGCCCGCTAGGTAACCTACATAGTCCAAATGCCCGCTAGTTAACCAACATAGTCCAAGTGCCCCATTGGGAACCTACTTAATCCAAGTGCCCGCTAGGGAACATACATAGTCCAAGTGCCCGTTAGGTAACCTAGATAGTCCAAATGCCCGCTAGGGAACCCACATAGTCCAAATGCCCGCTAGGGAACTTACATAGTCCAAGGGCCCGCTAGGGAACCTACATAGTCCAATTGCCCGTTAGTTAACCTAGATAGTCCAAGTGCCCGCATGGTAACCTAGATAGTCCAACAGCCCGGTAGGTAACCTACATACTCCAAGTACCCGCTAGGTAACGTAGATAGTTCAAGTGCCAGCTAGGTAATCTAGATAGTCCAAGTGCCCGCTAGGTATCCTACAAAGTCTAAGTGCCCGCTAGGTAATCTATATAGTCAAATGACCGCTAGGGAGCCTACATAGTCCAAATGCCCGCTAGGTAACCTAGATAGTCTAAGGGCCCGCTAGGTAACCTACATAGTCCTAGTGCCCCCTAGTTAACCTACATTTTGCAAGTGCCCGATAGGGAACCTACATAGTCCAAGTGCCCGCTAGGTAACCTACATAGTCCATTGCCCGATAGGTAACCTACATTGTCCAAATGCCCTCTAGTTATTCTACATAGTCCAAGTACCCGATAGGGAACCTACATAATCCAAGTGCCCGCTTGGGAACGTGCATAGTCCAAGTGCCCGTTAGGTAACCTAGAAAGTCCAACTGCCCGCCAGGAAACCCACATAGTCCAAGTGCCCGCTAGGAACTTACAAAGTCCGAGGGCCCGATAGGGAACCTACACAGTCCAAGTGCCCGTTAGTTAACGTAGATAGTCCAAGTGCCCCCTTGGTAACCTGGATAGTCCAACAACCCGCTAGGTAACCTACATACTCCAAGATCCCGCTATAAAGTAGATAGTTCAAGTGCCAGCAAGGTAACCTAGATAGTCCATGTGCCGCTAGGTAACCTACAAAGTCAACGTGCCCGCTAGGTTATCTATATAGTCCAAATGCCCGCTAGGGTATCTACATAGTCCAAGGGCCCGCTATTTAACGTAGATAGTCCAAGTTTCGCTAGTTATTCTACATAGTTCATGGGCCCACTAATTAACCTACACAGTCCAAGTACCCGCTAAGAAACCTAGATAGACCAAGTGCACGCTAGTTAACCTAGATAGTCCAAGTGCCCTCTAGTTAACCTTGATCATCCAAGTGCCCGCTAAGAAACCTAGATAGTCCAAGTGCCCGTTACCTAACCTAGATAATCCAATTGCCCGCTATGCAACATACATAGTCCAAGTGCCCGTTCGTTAACCTAGAAGTCCAAGTGCCCGCTAGGTAACCTAGACTCTCCAAGTGCCCGCTAGGTTTCTTTCATAGTCCAAATGCCCGTTCGGTAACCTAGATAGTGCAAGTGCCCGGTAGTTAACCTACATATTCCAAGTGTCCGCTAGGTAACCTAAATAGTGCAAATGTCCGCTAGGGAAACCACATAGTCCAAGTGCCCGCTAGTTAACCTAGATAGTCCAAGTGCCTGCTAGTAAACCTACATAATCCATGGGCCCGCTAGTTAACCTACATAGTGCAAGGGCCCGCTAGTTAACCTACATCGTCTAAGGGCCCGCGAGTTAACCTTGATAGTCCAAGTGCCCGCTAGTTAACCTACATAGTCTAAGTGCCCGCCTGGTAACCTAGACAGTTCAAGTAACCAATAGGTTACCTACAGTGTCCAAGTGCCCGTTCGTTAACCAACATAGTCCAAGTGCCCGCTAGGTAACCAATATAGTCCAAATGCCCGCTAGGGGCCCTAATAGTCCAAATGCCTGCTAGTTAACTTAGATAGTCCAAGTACTCGCTAGTTAACCTAGATAGTCCAAGTGCCCGCTAGGGAACCTATCTAGTCCAAGTACCCGCTAGGAAACGTACATAGTCCAAGTGCCCGCTAGGTAACGTACATAGTACAAGTGCCCGCTAGGTAACGTAGATAGTCCAAGTGCCCGCTAGGGAACGTACATAGTCCAAGTGCCCGCTAGGTAACCTAGATAGTCCAAGTGCCTGGTAGTTAACCTACATAATCCAAGTGCCTGCTAGGTTACCTAGATAGTCCAAGTGCCCACTAGTTAACCTACATAGTCCAGGTTCCCCCTAGGTAACCTAGATAGTCCAAGGGCCCGCTAGGTAACCTACATTGTCCTAGTGCCCCCTAATTAACCAACATTCTCCAAGTACCCGATAGGGAACCTACATAGTCCAAGTGCCCGCTAGGTAACCTACATAGTCCAAATGCCCGCTAGTTAACCAACATAGTCCAAGTGCCCCATTGGGAACCTACATAATCCAAGTGCCCGCTAGGGAACATACATAGTCCAAGTGCCCGTTAGGTAACCTAGATAGTCCAAATGCCCGCTAGGGAACCCACATAGTCCAAATGCCCGCTAGGGAACTTACATAGTCCAAGGGCCCGCTAGGGAACCTACATAGTCCAATTGCCCGTTAGTTAACCTAGATAGTCCAAGTGCCCGCATGGTAACCTAGATAGTCCAACAGCCCGGTAGGTAACCTACATACTCCAAGTACCCGCTAGGTAACGTAGATAGTTCAAGTGCCAGCTAGGTAACCTAGATAGTCCAAGTGCCCGCTAGGTATCCTACAAAGTCTAAGTGCCCGCTAGGTAATCTATATAGTCAAATGACCGCTAGGGAGCCTACATAGTCCAAATGCCCGCTAGGTAACCTAGATAGTCTAAGGGCCCGCTAGGTAACCTACATAGTCCTAGTGCCCCCTAGTTAACCTACATTTTGCAAGTGCCCGATAGGGAACCTACATAGTCCAAGTGCCCGCTAGGTAACCTACATAGTCCATTGCCCGATAGGTAACCTACATAATCCAAATGCACGCTAGTTAACCTACATAGTCCAAGTGCCCCATTAGGAACCTACATAATCCAAGTGCCCGCTAGGGAACCTACATAGTCCAAATGCCCGTTAGGTAACCTAGATAGTACAAATATCCGCTAGGGAACCCACATAGTCCAAGTGCCCGCTAGGGAACTTACATAGTCCAAGGGCCCGCTAGGGAACCTACATAGTCCAATTGCCCTTTAGTTAACCTAGATAGTCCAAGTGCCCGCATGGTAACCTAGAGAGTCCAACAGCCCGGTAGGTAACCTACATACTCCAAGTACCCGCTAGGTAATGTAGAGAGTTCAAGTGCCAGCTAGGTAACCTAGATAGTCCAAATGCCCGCTAGGTAACGTACATAGTACAAGTGCCCGCTAGGTAACGTAGATAGTCCAAGTGCCCGCTAGGGAACGTACATAGTGCAAGTGCCCGCTAGGTAACCTAGATAGTCTAAGTGCCCGCTAGTTAACCTACATAGTCCAAGTGCCTGCTAGGTTACCTAGATAGTCCAAGTGCCCACTAGTTAACCTACATAGTCCAGGTTCCCCCTAGGTAACCTAGATAGTCCAAGGGCCCGCTAGGTAACCTACATTGTCCTAGTGCCCCCTAGTTAACCAACATTCTCCAAGTGCCCGATAGGGAACCTACATAGTCCAAGTGCCCGCTAGGTAACCTACATAATCCAAATGCACGCTAGTTAACCTACATAGTCCAAGTGCCCCATTGGGAACCTACATAATCCAAGTGCCCGCTAGGGAACCTACATAGTCCAAGTGCCCGTTAGGTAACCTAGATAGTCCAAATGCCCGCTAGGGAACCCACATAGTCCAAGTGCCCGCTAGGGAACTTACATAGTCCAAGGGCCCGCTAGGGAACCTACATAGTCCAATTGCCCTTTAGTTAACCTAGATACTCCAAGTGCCCGCATGGTAACCTAGAGAGTCCAACAGCCCGGTAGGTAACCTACATACTCCAAGTACCCGCTAGGTAACGTAGAAAGTTCAAGTGCCAGCTAGGTAATCTAGATAGTACAAATGCCCGCTAGGTAACGTACATAGTACAAGTGCCCGCTAGGTAACGTAGATAGTCCAAGTGCCCGCTAGGGAACGTACATAGTGCAAGTGCCCGCTAGGTAACCTAGATAGTCCAAGTGCCCGCTAGTTAACCTACATAGTCCAAGTGCCTGGTAGGTTACCTAGATAGTCCAAGTGCCCACTAGTTAACCTACATAGTCCAGGTTCCCCCTAGGTAACCTAGATAGTCCAAGGGCCCGCTAGGTAACCTACATTGTCCTAGTGCCCCCTAGTTAACCTACATTCTCCAAGTGCCCGAAGGGAACTTACATAGTCCAAGTGCCCGCTAGGTAACCTACATAGTCCAAATGCTCGCTAGTTAACCTAGATCGTCCAAGTGCCCACTAGGTAACCTACATAGTCCAAGGGCCCGCTAGTTAACCTACATAGTCCAAGTGCCCGCTAGGTAACCTAGACATTTCAAGTGACCACTAGGTTACCTACATAGTCCAAGTGCCCGTTCGTTAACCTACATAGTCCAAGTGCCCGCTAGGTAACCAATATAGTCCAAATGCCCGCTAGGGGCCCTAATAGTCCATATGCCCGCTAGTTAACCCAGATAGTCCAAGTGCTCCCTAGTTAACCTAGATAGACCAAGTGCCCGCTAGGGAACCTATCTAGTCCAAGTACCCGCTAGGAAACGTACATAGTCCAAGTGCCAGCAAGGTAACGTACATAGTCCAAGTGCCCACTATGTAACGTAGATAGTCCAAATGCCCGCTAGGGATCATACATAGTCCAAGTGCCTGCTAGGTAACCAAGATAGTCCAAGTGCCCACTAGTTAACCTACATAGTCCAGGTTCCCCCTAGGTAACCTAGATAGTCCAAGTGCCGGCTAGTTAACCTACATAGTCTAAGTGCCCGCTAGGAAACCTAGACAGTTCAAGTGACCAATAGGTTACCTACAGTGTCCAAGTGCCCGTTAGTTAACCTACATAGTCCAAGTGCCCGCTAGGTAACCACTATAGTCCAAATGCGCGCTAGGGGCCCTAATAGTCCAAATGACTGCTAGTTAACTTAGATAGTCCAAGTGCTCGCTAGTTAACCTAGATAGTCCAAGTGCCCGCTAGTTAACCTAGATAGATAAAGTGCCCGCTAGGGAACCTATGTAGTCCAAGTACCCGCTAGGAAACGTACATAGTCCAAGTGCCCGCTAGGTAACGTACATAGTACAAGTGCCCGCTAGTTAACCTACATAGTCCAAGTGCCTGCTAGGTTACCTAGATAGTCCAAGTGCCCACTAGTTAACCTACATAGTCCAGGTTCCCCCTAGGTAACCTAGATAGTCCAAGGGCCCGCTAGGTAACCTACATTGTCCTAGTGCCCCCTAGTTAACCTACATTCTCCAAGTGCCCGATAGGGAACCTACATAGTCCAAATGCCCGCTAGGTAACCTACATAGTCCAAATGCCCGCTAGTTAACCTACATAGTCCAAGTGCCCCATTGGGAACCTACATAATCCAAGTGCCCGCTAGGGAACCTACATAGTCCAAGTGCCCGTTAGGTAACCTAGATAGTCCAAATGCCCGCTAGGGAACCCTCATAGTCCAAGTGCCCGCTAGGGAACTTACATATTCCAAGGGCCCGCTAGGGAACCTACATAGTCCAATTGCCCGTTAGTTAACCTAGATAATCCAAGTGCCCGCATGGTAACCTAGATAGTCCAACAGCCCGGTAGGTAACCTACATACTCCAAGTACCCGCTAGGTAACGTAGATAGTCCAAGTGCCCGCTAGGTAACCTACAAAGTCTAAGTGTCCGCTAGTTAATCTATATAGTCAAATGACCGCAAGGGAGCCTACATGTCCAAATGCCCGCTAGGTAACCTAGATAGTCAAAGGGCCTGCTATGTAACCTACATAGTCCTAGTGCCCCCTAGTTAACCTACATTTTCCAAGTGCCCGATAGGGAACCTACATAGTCCAAGTGCCCGCTAGGTAACCTACATAGTCCATTGCCCGCTAGGTAACCTACATTGTCCAAATGCCCTCTAGTTATTCTACATAGTCCAAGTGCCCGATAGGGAACCTACATAATCCAAGTGCCCGCTTGGGAACGTGCATAGTCCAAGTGCCCGTTAGGTAACCTAGAAAGTCCAAATGCCCGCCAGGAACCCCACATAGTCCAAGTGCCCGCTAGGGAACTTACATAGTCCAAGGGCCCGCTAGGGAACCTACACAGTCCAATTGCCCGTTAGTTAACCTAGATAGTCCAAGTGCCCGCTTGGTAACCTAGATAGTCCAACAGCCCGCTAGGTAACCTACATACTCCAAGTACCCGCTAGGTAACATAGATAGTTCAAGTGCCAGCTAGGTAACGTAGATCGTCCAAGTGCCCGCTAGGTAACCAACAAAATCTAAGTGACCGCTTGGTAATCTATATAGTCCAAATGACCGCTAGGGAGCCTACATAGTCCAAGTGCCCGCTAGGTAACCTAGATAGTCTAAGGGCCCGCTAGGTAACCTACATAGTCCTAGTGCCCCCTAGTTAACCTACATTTTCCAAGTGCCCGATAGGGAACCTACATAGTCCAAGTGCCCGCTAGGTATCCTACATAGTCCAAATGCCCTCTAGTTATTCTACGTAGTACGAGTGCCCGATAGGGAACCTACATAATCCAAGTACCCGTTAGGGAACGTACATAGTCCAAATGCCTGTTAGGTAACCTAGACAGTCCAAATGCCCGCCAGGAAACCCACATAGTCCAAGTGCCCGCTAGGGAACTTACATAGTCCAAGGGCCCGCTAGGGAACCTACATAGTCCAAGTGCCCGTTTGTTAACCTAGATAGTCCAAGTGCCCGCTTGGTAACCTAGATAGTCCAACAGCCCGCTAGGTAACCTACATACTCCAAGATCCTGCTATAACGTAGATAGTTCAAGTGCCAGCAAGGTAACCTAGATAGTCCATGTGCCGCTAGGTAACCTACAAAGTCAAAGTGCCCGCTAGGTTATCTATATAGTCCAAATGCCCGCAAGGGAATCTACATAGTCCAAGGGCCCGCTATTTAACGTAGATAGTCCAAGTGTCGCTAGTTATTCTACATAGTTCATGGGCCCACTAGTTAAGCTACACAGTCCAAGTACCCGCTAAGAAACCTAGATAGTCCAAGTGCACGCTAGTTAACCTAGATAGTCCAAGTGCCCTCTAGTTAACCTAGATCGTCCAAGTGCCCGCTAAGAAACCTAGATAGTCCAAGTGCCCGTTACCTAACCTAGATAGTCCAATTGCCTGCTATGCAACATACATAGTCCAAGTGACCGTTCGTTAACCTAGAAGTCCAAGTGCCCGCTAGGTAACCTAGACTCTCCAAGTGCCCGCTAGGTTACTTTCATAGTCCAAATGCCCGTTCGGTAACCTAGATAGTGCAAGTGCCCGCTAGTTAACCTACATAGTCTAAGTGCCTGCTAGGTAATCTAGACAGTTCAAGTGACCAGTAGGTTACCAACAGTGTCCAAGTGCCCGTTCGTTAACCTACATAGTCCAAGTGCCCGCTAGGTAACCAATATAGTCCAAATGCCGCTAGGGGCCCTAATAGTCCAAATGCCTGCTAGTTAACTTAGATAGTCCAAGTGCTCGCTAGGTATCCTACATAGTCCAAGTGGCCGCTAGTTAACCTAGATAGATAAAGTGCCCGCTAGGGAACCTATCTAGTCCAAGTACCCGCTAGGAAACGTACATAGTCCAAATGCCCGCTAGGTAACGTACATAGTACAAGTGCCCGCTAGGTAACGTAGATAGTCCAAGTGCCCGCTAGGGAACGTACATAGTCCAAGTGCCCGCTAGGTAACCTAGATAGTCCAAGGGCCTGCTAGGTAACCTACATTGTCCTAGTGCCCGAAGGGAACCTACATAGTCCAAATGCCCGCTAGTTAACCTAGATCGTCCAAGTGCCCACTAGGCAACCTACATAGTCCAAATGCCCGCTAGTTAACCTACATAGTCCAAGTGCCCGCTAGGTAACCTAGACATTTCAAGTGACCACTAGGTTACCTACATAGTCCAAGTGCCCGTTCATTAACCTACATAGTCCAAGTGCCCGCTAGGTAACCAATATAGTCCAAATGCCCGCTAGGGGCCCTAATAGTCCATATGCCCGCTAGTTAACCTAGATAGTCCAAGTGCTCCCTAGTTAACCTAGATAGACCAAATGCCCGCTAGGGAACCTATCTAGTCCAAGTACCCGCTAGGAAACGTACATAGTCCAAGTGCCCGCAAGGTAACGTACATAGTCCAAGTGCCCACTATGTAACGTAGATAGTCCAAATGCCCGCTAGGGATCGTACATAGTCCAAGTGCCTGCTAGGTAACCTAGATAGTCCAAGTGCCCACTAGTTAACCTACATAGTCCAGGTTCCCCCTAGGTAACCTAGATAATCCAAGGGCCCGCTAGGGTACTTACATAGTCCAGGTGCCCGCTAGGTAACCTAGATATTCCAAATGCCCTCTAGTTAATCTACATAGTCCAAGTGCCCGATAGGGAACCTACATAATCCAAGTGCCCGCTAGGGAACCTACATAGTCCAAGTGCCCGTTAGGTAACCTAGATAGTCCAAATGCCCGCCAGGATGCCCACATAGTCCAAGTGCCCGCTAGGGAACTTACATAGTCCAAGGGCCCGCTAGGGAATCTACACAGTCCAAGTGCCCGTTATTTAACCTAGATAGTCCAAGTGCCCGCTTGGTAACCTAGATAGTCCAACAGCCCGCTAGGTAACCTACATACTCTAAGAACCCGCTATAACGTAGATAGTTCAAGTGCCAGCTAGGTAACCTAGATAGTCCAAGTGCCAGCTAGGTAACCTACAGAGTCTAAGTGCCCGCTAGGTTATCTATATAGTCCAAATGCCCGCTAGGGAACCTACATAGTCCACGTGCCCGCTAGGTAACCTAGATAATATAAGTGCCCGCTAGTTAACCTAGATAGTCCAAGTACCCGCTAGTTAACCTAGATCGGCCAATTGTCCGCTAGTTAACCTACATAGTCCAAGTGCCCGCTAGGTAACCTAGATAGTCCAAGTGCCCTTAGGGAACCTACATAGTCCAAGTGCCCGCTAGGGAACATACATAGTCCAATTGCCCGCTCTGGAACATACATAGTCCAAGTCCCCATTAGTTAACCTAGATAATCCAAGTGCCTGCTAGTTGACCTAGATAGTCCAAGTGCCCGCTAGGTAACCTACATAGTCCAAGTGCGCGCTAGGGAACCTATATAGTCCAAATGCCCGCTAGGGAACCTACATAGTCCAAGTGCCCGCTAGTTAACCTAGATAGTCCAAGTGCCCGCTAGTTAACCTAGATAGTCCAAGTGCCCGCTAGTTAACCAGGATCATCAAAATGCCCTCTAGTTAACTTACATAGTCCAAAGGCCTGCTAGTTAACCTACATAGACCAAGAGCCCGCTAGTTAACCTAGATAGTCCAAGTGCCCACTAGTTAACCTACATAGTCCAATCCCCGCTAGGTAACCTAGACAGTCCAAGTGACCATTAGGTTACCTACATAGTCCAAGTGCCCGTTCGTTAACCTACATAATCCAAGTGCCCGCTAGGTAACGTAGATAGCCCAAGTGCCCGCTAGGGAACGTACATAGTCCAAGTGCCCGCTAAGTAACCTAGATAGTCCAAGTGCCCGCTAGTTAACCTACATAGTCCAAGTGCCTGGTAGGTAAACTACATAGTCCAAGTGCCCACTAGGTAACCTAGACAGTCCAAGTTCCCGATAGGGAACCTGCATAGTCCAATTGCTCGCTAGGGAATTTACATAGTCCAAGTGCTCGATAGGCATCCTACATAGTCCAAATGCCCGTTAGTTAACCTAGATAGTCAAAGTGCCTGCTAGGTAACCTAAATAGTCCAAGTGCCCGCTAGGGAACTTACATAGTCCAAGTGCCCGCTAGGTAATCTAGATAGTCCAATTGCCCGTTAGCTAACCTAGATAGTCTAAGTGTCCGCTAGTTAACCTACATAGTCCAAGTGCCCGTTGGTTAACCTAGATAGGCCAAGTGCCCGCTAGGTTACCTACATAGTCCAAGTGCACGTTCGTTAACCTAGATAGTCCAAGTGCCCGCTGGTAACCTACATAGTCCAAGTGCCCACTAGGTAACCTACATAGTCCAAGTGCCCACTAGGTAACCTAAATTATCCAAATGCCCGCTATGGAAACTACATAGTCCAAGTGCCTGCTAGTTAACCTAGATAGTCCAAGTGCCCGCTAGTAAACCTAGATAGCATAAGGGCCCGCTAGTTAATCTAGATAGTCCAAGTGCCCGCTAGTTAACCTAGATAGTCCAAGTGCCCGCTAGGTAACCTAGATAGTCTAAGTGCCCGCTAGTTAACCTAGATAATCCAAGTGCCCGCTAGTTAACCTATATAGTCCAAGGGCCCTCTAGTTAACCTAGATAGTCCAAGTGCCCGCTAGGGGACGTACATAGTCCAAGTGCCCGCTAGGTAACCTAGATAGTCCATGTGCCCGCTACATTATGTACATAGTTCAAGTGCCCGCTAGGTAACCTAGATTGTCCAAGTGTCCGCTACTTAACCTACATAGTCCAAGTGCCCGCTAGGTAACCTAGATAGTCTAAGGTCCTGCTAGTTAACCTACATAGTCCAATGCCCGATAGGGAACCTACATAGTCCAAGTGCCCGCTGAGGAACCTACATAGTCCAAGTGCCCGTTAGGGAACCTAGATAGTCTAAGGGCCCGTAGGGAAACTATATAGTCCAAGTGCCCGCTAGGGAACCTACATAGCCAAATGCCCGCTAGGGAACCTGCATTGTACAAGTGCCCGCTAATTAACCTACATAGTCCACGTGCCTGCTAGTTAACCTAGATAGTCCAAGTGCCCGATAGTTAACCTACATAGTCCAAGTGCCTGATAGGGAACCTACATAGTCCAAGTGCCCGCAGAGGAACCTACATAGTGCAAGTGCCCGTTAGGGAATCTAGATAGTCCAAGTGCCCGTAGGGAACCTATATAGTCCAAGTGCCCGCTAGGGAACCTACATAGTAAAAGTGCCCGCTAGGGAACCTGCTTTGTGCAAGTGCCCGCTAGTTAACCTAGATAGTCCAAGTTCCCGCTAGTTAACCTAGATAGTCGAAGTGCCCGATAGTTAACCTACATAGTCCAAGGTCAGCTAGTTAACCTAGATAGTCCAAGTGCCCGCTAGTTAACCTACATAGTCCAAGTGCCTGCTAGTTAACCTACAGAGTCCAACTGCCCGCTAGTTACCCTAGATCGTCCAAGTGTACGCTAGTTAACCGACATTGTCCAAGTTCCCGTTAGGTAACCTAGATAGTACAAGTGCCCGCAAGGTAACCTACATAGTCCAAGTGCCGTTAGGTAACCTAGATATTCCAAGTTCCTTTTAGCTAACCTAGATAATCCAAGTGCCCGCTAGGTAACCTACATAGTCCAAGTGCCATTTCTTTAACCTAGATAGTTCAAGTGCCTGCTAGGTAACCTACATAGTCCAAGGGCCCGCTAGGTAACCTATATAGACCAAGTGCCCGCTAAGAAACCAAGATAGTCCAAGTGCCCGTTAGGTAACCTAGATAGTCCAAGTGCCCGCTAGGTTACCTACATAGTCCAAGTTCCCGCTAGGTAACCTAGATAGTCCAAGTGCCCGTTACCTAACCTAGATAATCCAATTGCCCGCTATGCAACATACATAGCCCAAGTGCCCATTCGTTAACCTAGAAGTCCAAGTGCCCGCTAGGTAACCTAGACTGTCCAAGTGCCCGCTAGGTTACCTACATAGTCCAAATGCCCGCTAATTAACCTACATAGTCCAAGTGCCCGCTAGGTAACCTACATAGTCCCAGTGCCCGCTAGTTAACCTAGATAGTCCAAGTGCCCGTTCGTTAACCTAGATAGTCCAAGTACCCGCTAGGTAACCTAGACAGTCCAAGTGCCTGCTAGGTAACCTACATAGTCCAAATGCCCGTTCGTTAACCTACATAGTCCAAGGGCCCACTATTTAACCTAGATCGTCCAAGTGTCTTTGGTCAACCTACATAGTCCAAGTGCCCGCAAGGTAACCTATATAGTCCAAGTTCCAGCTATGTAACCTAGATAGTCCAAGGGCCCGCTAGTTAACCTACATAGTCCAAGTGCCCGCTAGGTAAACTAGATAGTCCAAGTGCCCTCTAAGGAACCTACATAGTCCAAGTGCACGCTAGTTAACCCAGATAGTCCAAGTGCCCGCTAATTAACCTACATAGTCCAAGTGCCCGCTAGGTAACCTACATAGTCCCAGTGCCCGCTAGTTAACCTAGATAGTCCAAGTGCCCGTTCGTTAACCTAGATAGTCCAAGTACCCGCTAGGTAACCTAGACAGTCCAAGTGCCTGCTAGGTAACCTACATAGTCCAAATGCCCGTTCGTTAACCTACATAGTCCAAGGGCCCACTATTTAACCTAGATCGTCCAAGTGTCTTTGGTCAACCTACATAGTCCAAGTGCCCGCAAGGTAACCTATATAGTCCAAGTTCCAGCTATGTAACCTAGAGAGTCCAAGGGCCCGCTAGTTAACCTACATAGTCCAAGTGCCCGCTAGGTAAACTAGATAGTCCAAGTGCCCTCTAAGGAACCTACATAGTCCAAGTGCACGCTAGTTAACCCAGATAGTCCAAGTGCCCGCTAGTTAACCTAGATAGTCCAAGTGCCGCTAGGTAACCTATATAGTGCAAGTGTCCCCTATTAAACCTACATAGTCCAAGTGCCCGCTAGTTAACATAGATAGTCCAAGTGCCCGCTAGGGAACGTACATAGTCCAAGTGCCCGTTAGGTAACCTAGATAGTGCAAGTGCCCGGTAGTTAACCTACATAGTCCAATTGCCCGATAGGTTACCTAGATAGTCCAAGGGCGCGCTAGTTAACCTACATAGTCCAAGTGCCCGTTAGTTAACTTACATAGTTCAAGTGTCCGTAAGGAACATACATAGTCCAAGTGCCTGCTAGGGAACATACAGAGTCTAAGTGCCCGCTAGGGAACCTACGTAGTCCAAGTGCCCGCTAGGGAACCTACGTAGTCCAAGTGCCCGCTAGGGAATCTACATAGTTCAAGGGCCCACTAGTTAACCTACATAGTCAAAGTACCTGCTAGTTAACCTAGATCGTCCAAGTGTCCGCTAGTTAACCTACATAGTACAAGTGCCCCCTAGGGAACCTACATATTCCAGGTGCCTGCTAGGGAACCTACATAGTCCAAGTGCCCGCTCTGGAACATACATAGTCCAAGTGCCCGCTAGGGAATCTACATAGTCCAAGGGCCCTCTAGTTAACGTAGATAGTCCAAGTGCCGCTAGTTAATCTACATAGTCCAAGGGCCCGCTAGTTAACCTACATAGTCCAAGTATCCGCTAGTTAACCTAGATCGTCCAAGTGCCCGCTAGTTAACCTACATAGTCCAAGGGCCCGCTAGTTAACCTACATAGTCCAATGGCCCGATAGTTAACCTACATAGTCCAATTGCCCGTTAGTTAACCTAGATAGTCCAAGTGCCCGCATGGTAACCTAGATAGTCCAACAGCCCGGTAGTTAACCTACATACTCCAAGTACCCGCTAGGTAACGTAGATAGTTCAAGTGCCAGCTAGGTAACCTAGATAGTCCAAGGGCCCGCTAGGTAACCTACAAAGTCTAAGTGTCCGCTAGGTAATCTATATAGTCAAATGACCGCTAGGGAGCCTACATAGTCCAAATGCACGCTAGGTAACCTAGATAGTCTAAGGGCCTGCTATGTAACCTACATAGTCCTAGTGCCCCCTAGTTAACCTACATTTTCCAAGTGCCCGATAGGGAACCTACATAGTCCAAGTGCCCGCTAGGTAACCTACATAGTCCATTGCCCGCTAGGTAACCTACATTGTCCAAATGCCCTCTAGTTATTCTACATAGTCCAAGTGCCCGATAGGGAACCTACATAATCCAAGTGCCCGCTTGGGAACGTGCATAGTCCAAGTGCCCGTTAGGTAACCTAGAAAGTCCAAATGCCCGCCAGGAAACCCACATAGTCCAAGTGCCCACTAGGGAACTTACATAGTCCAAGGGCCCGCTAGGGAACCTACACAGTCAAAGTGCCCGTTAGTTAACCTAGATAGTCCAAATGCCCGCTTGGTAACCTAGATAGTCCAACAGCCCTGTAGGTAACCTATATTCTCCAAGTACTCGCTAGGTAACATAGATAGTTCAAGTGCCAGCTAGGTAACGTAGATAGTCCATGTGCCCGCTAGGTAACCAACAAAGTCTAAGTGCCCGCTTGGTAATCTATATAGTCCAAATGACCGCTAGGGAGCCTACATAGTCCAAATGCCCGCTAGGTAACCTAGATAGTCTAAGGGCCCGCTAGGTAACCTACATAGTCCTAGTGCCCCCTAGTTAACCTACATTTTCCAAGTGCCCGATAGGGAACCTACATAGTCCAAATGCCCGCTGGGTATCCTACATAGTCCAAATACCCTCTAGTTTTTCTACGTAGTCCGAGTGCCCGATAGGGAACCTACATAATCCAAGTACCCGTTAGGGAACGTACATAGTCCAAATGCCCGTTAGGTAACCTAGACAGTCCAAATGCCCGCCGGAAAACACACATAGTCCAAGTGCCCGCTAGGGAACTTCCATAGTCCAAGGGCCCACTAGGGATCCTACACAGTCAAAGTGCCCGTTAGTTAACCTAGATAGTCCAAGTGCCCGCTTGGTAACCTAGATAGTCCAACAGCCCGCTAGGTAACCTACATACTCCAAGTATCCGCTAGGTAACATAGATAGTTCAAGTGCCAGCTAGGTAACGTAGATAGTCCAAGTGCCCGCTAGGTAACCAACAAAATCTAAGTGCCTGCTTGGTAATCTATATACTCCAAATGACCGCTAGGGAGCCTACATAGTCCAAATGCACGCTAGGAAACCTAGATAGTCTAAGGGCCCGCTAGGTAACCTACATAGTCCTAGTGCCCCCTAGTTAACCTACATTTTCCAAGTGCCCGATAGGGAACCTACATAGTCCAAGTGCCCGCTAGGTATCCTACATAGTCCAAATGCCCTCTAGTTATTCTACGTAGTACGAGTGCCCGATAGGGAACCTACATAATCCAATTACCCGTTAGGGAACGTACATAGTCCAAATGCCTGTTAGGTAACCTAGACGGTCCAAATGCCCGCCAGGAAACCCACATAGTCCAAGTGCCCGCTAGGGAACTTACATAGTCCAAGGGCCCGCTAGGGAACCTACATAGTCCAAGTGCCCGCTTGGTAACCTAGATAGTCCAACAGCCCGCAAGGTAACCTACAAACTCCAAGATCCCGCTATAACGTAGATAGTTGAAGTGCCAGCAAGGTAACCTAGATAGTCCATGTGCCGCTAGGTAACCTACAAAGTCAAAGTGCCCGCTAGGTTATCTATATAGTCCAAATGCCCGCTAGGGTATCTACATACTCCAAGGGCCCGCTATTTAACGTAGATAGTCCAAGTGCCGCTAGTTATTCTACATAGTTCATGGGCCCACTAGTTAACCTACACAGTCCAAGTACCCGCTAAGAAACCTAGATAGTCCAAGTGCACACTAGTTAACCTAGATAGTCCAAGTGCCCTCTAGTTAACCTAGATCGTCCAAGTGCCCGCTAAGAAACCTAGATAGTCCTAGTGCCCGTTACCTAACCTAGATAGTCCAATTGACTGCTATGCAACATACATAGTCCAAGTGCCCGTTCGTTAACCTAGAAGTCCAAGTGCCCGCTAGGTAACCTAGACTCTCCAGGTGCCCGCTAGGTTACTTTCATAGTCAAAATGCCCGTTCGGTAACCTAGATAGTGCAAGTGCCCGCTAGTTAACCTACATAGTCTAAGTGCCCGCTAGGTTACCTAGACAGTTCAAGTGACCAATAGGTTACCAACAGTGTCCAAGTGCCCGTTCGTTAACCTACATAGTCCAAGTGCCCGCTAGGTAACCAATATAGTCCAAATGCCCGCTAGGGGCCCTAATAGTCCAAATGCCTGCTAGTTAACTTAGATAGTCCAAGTGCTCGCTAGGTATCCTACATAGTCCAAGTGGCCGCTAGTTAACCTAGATAGATAAAGTGCCCGCTAGGGAACCTATCTAGTCCAAGTACCCGCTAGGAAACGTACATAGTCCAATTGCCCGCTAGGTAACGTACATAGTACAAGTGCCCGCTAGGTAACATAGATAGTCCAAGTGCCCGCTAGGGAACGTACATAGTCCAAGTGCCCGCTAGGTAACCAGGATAGTCAAAGTGCCCGCTAGTTAACCTACATAGTCCAGGTTCCCCCTAGGCAACCTAGATAGTCCAAGGGCCCGCTAGGTAACCTACATTGTCCTAGTGCCCCCTAGTTAACCTACATTTTCCAAGTGCCCGAAGGGAACCTACATAGTCCAAGTGCCCCCTAGGTAACCTACATAGTCCAAATGCCCGCTAGTTAACCTAGATCGTCCAAGTGCCCACTAGGTAACCTACATGGTCCAAGGGCCCGCTAGTTAACCTACATAGTCCAAGTGCCCGCTAGGTAACCTAGACATTTCAAGTGACCACTAGGTTACCTACATAGTCCAAGTGCCCGTTCGTTAACCTACATAGTCCAAGTGCCCGCTAGGTAACCAATATAGTCCAAATGCCCGCTAGGGGCCCTAATAGTCCATATGCCCGCTAGTTAACCTAGATAGTCCAAGTGCTCCCTAGTTAACCTAGATAGACCAAGTGCCCGCTAGGGAACCTATCTAGTCCAAGTACCCGCTAGGAAACGTACATAGTCCAAGTGCCCGCAAGGTAACGTACATAGTCCAAGTGCCCACTATGTAACGTAGATAGTCCAAATGCCCGCTAGGGATCGTACATAGTCCAAGTGCCTGCTAGGTAACCTAGATAGTCCAAGTGCCCACTAGTTAACCTACATAGTCCAGGTTCTCCCTAGGTAACCTAGATAGTCCAAGGGCCCGCTAGGTAACTTACATAGTCCAAGTGCCCGCTAGGTAACCTAGATATTCCAAATGCCCTCTAGTTAATCTACATAGTCCAAGTGCCCGATAGGGAACCTACATAATCCAAGTGCCCGCTAGGGAACCTACATAGTCCAAGTGCCCGTTAGGTAACCTAGATAGTCCAAATGCCCGCCAGGATGCCCACATAGTCCAAGTGCCCGCTAGGGAACTTACATAGTCCAAGCCCCGCTAGGGAATCTACACAGTCCAAGTGCCCGTTATTTAACCTAGATAGTCCATGTGCCCGCTTGGTAACCTACATAGTCCAACAGCCCGCTAGGTAACCTACATACTCTAAGAACCCGCTATAACGTAGATAGTTCAAGTGCCAGCTAGGTAACCTAGATAGTCCAAGTGCCAGCTAGGTAACCTACAGAGTCTAAGTGCCCGCTAGGTTATCTATATAGTCCAAATGCCCGCTAGGGAACCTACATAGTCCACGTGCCCGCTAGGTAACCTAGATAATATAAGTGCCCGCTAGTTAACCTAGATAGTCCAAGTACCCGCTAGTTAACCTAGATCGGCCAATTGTCCGCTAGTTAACCTACATAGTCCAAGTGCCCGCTAGGTAACCTATATAGTCCAAATGCCCGCTAGGGAACCTACATAGTCCAAGTGCCCGCTAGTTAACCTAGATAGTCCAAGTGCCCGCTAGTTAACCTAGATAGTCCAAGTGCCCGCTAGTTAACCAGGATCATCAAAATGCCCTCTAGTTAACTTACATTGTCCAAAGGCCTGCTAGTTAACCTACATAGTCGAAGTGCCCACTAGTTAACCTACATAGTCCAAGTCCCCGCTAGGTAACCTAGACAGTCCAAGTGACCATTAGGTTACCTACATAGTCCAAGTGCCCGTTCGTTAACCTACATAATCCAAGTGCCGGCTAGGTAACGTAGATAGCCCAAGTGCCCGCTAGGGAACGTACATAGTCCAAGTGCCCGCTAAGTAACCTAGATAGTCCAAGTGCCCGCTAGTTAACCTACATAGTCCAAGTGCCTGGTAGGTAAACTACATAGTCCAAGTGCCCACTAGGTAACCTAGACAGTCCAAGTTCCCGATAAGGAACCTGCATAGTCCAATTGCTCGCTAGGGAATTTACATAGTCCAAGTGCTCGATAGGCATCCTACATAGTCCAAATGCCCGTTAGTTAACCTAGATAGTCAAAGTGCCTGCTAGGTAACCTAAATAGTCCATGTGCCCGCTAGGGAACCTACATAGTCCAAGTGCCCGCTAGGTAACCTAGATAGTCCAATTGCCCGTTAGCTAACCTAGATAGTCTAAGTGTCCGCTAGTTAACCTACATAGTCCAAGTGCCCGTTGGTTAACCTAGATAGGCCAAGTGCCCGCTAGGTTACCTACACAGTCCAAGTGCCCGCTAGGTTACCTACATAGTCCAAGTGCACGTTCGTTAACCTAGATAGTCCAAGTGCCCGCTGGTAACCTACATAGTCAAAGTGCCCGCTTGGTAACCTACATAGTCCAAGTGCCCACTAGGTAACCTAAATTATCCAAATGCCCGCTAGGGAAACTACATAGTCCAAGTGCCTGCTAGTTAACCTAGATAGTCCAAGTGCCCGGTAGTAAACCTAGATAGCATAAGGGCCCGCTAGTTAATCTAGATAGTCCAAGTGCCCGCTAGTTAACCTAGATAGTCCAAGTGCCCGCTAGTTAACCTAGATAGTCCAAGTGCCCGCTAGGGGACCTACATAGTCCAAGTGCCCGCTAGGTAACCTAGATAGTCCAAGTGCCCGCTAGGTTATGTACATAGTTCAAGTGCCCGTTAGGTAACCTAGATTGTCCAAGTGTCCGCTAGTTAACCTACATAGTCCAAGTGCCCGCTAGGTAACCTAGATAGTCCAAGGTCCTGCTAGTTAACCTACATATTCCAATGCCCGATAGGGAACCTACATAGTCCAAGTGCCCGCTGAGGAACCTACATAGTCCAAGTGCCCGTTAGGGAACCTAGATAGTCCAAGTGCCGGTAGGGAACCTATATTGTCCAAGTGCCCGCTAGGGAACCTACATAGTCAAAATGCCCGCTAGGGAACCTGCATTGTACAAGTGCCCGCTAATTAACCTACATAGTCCACGTGCCTTCTAGTTAACCTAGATAGTCCAAGTGCCCGATAGTTAACCTACATAGTCCAAGTGCCTGATAGGGAACCTACATAGTCCAAGTGCCCGCAGAGGAACCTACATAGTGCAAGTGCCCGTTAGGGAACCTAGATAGTCCAAGTGCCCGTAGGGAACCTATATAGTCCAAGTGCCCGCTAGGGAACCTACATAGTAAAAGTGCCCGCTAGGGAACCTGCTTTGTGCAAGTGCCCGCTAGTTAACCTAGATAGTCCAAGTTCCCGCTAGTTAACCTAGATAGTCGAAGTGCCCGATAGTTAACCTACATAGTCCAAGGTCAGCTAGTTAACCTAGATAGTCCAAGTGCCCGCTAGTTAACATACATAGTCCAAGTGCCTGCTAGTTAACCTACAGAGTCCAACTGCCCGCTAGTTACCCTAGATCGTCCAAGTGTACGCTAGTTAACCGACATAGTCCAAGTTCCCGTTAGGTAACCTAGATAGTACAAGTGCCCGCAAGGTAACCTACATAGTCCAAGTGCCCGCTAGGTAACCTAGATATTCCAAGTTCCTGTTAGCTAACCTAGATAATCCAAGTGCCCGCTAGGTAACCTACATAGGCCAAGTGCCATTTCTTTAACCTAGATAGTTCAAGTGCCTGCTAGGTAACCTACATAGTCCAAGTGCCCGCTAGGTAACCTATATAGTCCAAGTGCCCGCTAAGAAACCAAGATAGTCCAAGTGCCCATTAGGTAACCTAGATAGTCCAAGTGCCCGCTAGGTTACCTACATAGTCCAAGTTCCCGCTAGGTAACCTAGATAGTCCAAGTGCCCGTTACCTAACCTAGATAATCCAATTGCCCTCTATGCAACATATATAGTCCAAGTGCCCATTCGTTAACTTAGAAGTCCAAGTGCCCGCTAGGTAACCTAGACTGTCCAAGTGCCCGCTAGGTTACCTACATAGTCCAAATGCCCGCTAATTAACCTACATAGTCCAAGTGCCCGCTAGGTAACCTAGATAGTGCAAGTGCCCGCTAGGTAACCTACATAGTCCAAGTGCCCGCTAGTTAACCTAGATAGTCCAAGTGCCCGTTCGTTAACCTAGATAGTCCAAGTGCCCGCTAGGTAACCTAGACAGTTCAAGTGCCTGCTAGGTAACCTACATAGTCCAAATGCCCGTTCGTTAACCTACATAGTCCAAGGGCCCACTATTTAACCTAGATCGTCCAAGTGTCTTTGGTCAACCTACATAGTCCAAGTGCCCGCAAGGTAACCTATATAGTCCAAGTTCCAGCTATGTAACCTAGATAGTCCAAGGGCCCGCTAGTTAACCTACATAGTCCAAGTGCCCGCTAGGTAAACTAGATAGTCCAAGTGCCCTCTAAGGAACCTACATAGTCCAAGTGCACGCTAGTTAAAACAGATAGTCCAAGTGACCGCTAGTTAACCTAGATAGTCCAAGTGCCGCTAGGTAACCTATATACTGCAAGTGTCCCCTAGTAAACCTACATAGTCCAAGTGCCCGCTAGTTAACATAGATAGTCCAAGTGCCCGCTAGGGAATGTACATAGTCCAAGTGCCCGTTAGGTAACCTAGATAGTGCAAGTGCCCGGTAGTTAACCTACATAGTCCAATTGCCCGCTAGGTTACCTAGATAGTCCAAGTGCGGGCTAGTTAACCTACATAGTCCAAGTGCCGTTAGTTAACTTACATAGTTCAAGTGTCCGTAAGGAACATACATAGTCCAAGTGCACGCTAGGGAACATACAGAGTCTAAGTGCCCGCTAGGGAACCTACGTAGTCCAAGTGCCCGCTAGGGAACCTACGTAGTCCAAGTGCCCGCTAGGGAATCTACATAGTTCAAGAGCCCACTAGTTAACCTACATAGTCAAAGTACCCGCTAGTTAACCTAGATCGTCCAAGTGTCCGCTAGTTAACCTACATAGTACAAGTGCCCCCTAGGGAACCTACATATTCCAGGTGCCTGCTAGGGAACCTACATAGTCCAAGTGCCCGCTCTGGAACATACATAGTCCAAGTGCCCGCTAGGGAATCTACATAGTCCAAGGGCCCTCTAGTTAACGTAGATAGTCCAAGTGCCGCTAGTTAATCTACATAGTCCAAGGGCCCGCTAGTTAACCTACATAGTCCAAGTATCCGCTAGTTAACCTAGATCGTCCAAGTGCCCGCTAGTTAACCTACATAGTCCAAGGGCCCGCTAGTTAACCTACATAGTCCAATGGCCCGATAGTTAACCTACATCGTCCAAGGGCCCGCTAGTTAACCTAGATAGTCCAAGTGCCCCCTAGTTAACCTACATACTCCAAGTGCCCGCTAGGTAACCTAGACAGTTCAAGTGACCACTAGGTTACCTACATAGTCCAAGTGCCCGTTCGTTAACCTACATAGTCCAAGTGCCCGCTAGATAACCAATATAGTAAAAATGCCCGCTAGGGGCCCTAATAGTCCAAATGCCCGCTAGTAAACCTAGATAGTCCAAGTGCCCACTAGTTAACCTAGATAGACCAAGTGCCCGCTAGGAAACCTATCTAGTCCAAGTGACCGATAGGGAACCTACATAGTCCAAGTGCCCGCTAGTTAACATAGATAGTCCAAGTACCCGCTAAGAAATGACATAGTCCAAGTGCCCGCTAGGTAACGTACATAGTCCAAGTGCCCGCTAGGTACCCTAGATAATCCAAGTGCCCGCTAGGGAACGTACATAGTACAAGTGCCCGCTAGGTACCTAGATAGTCCAAATGCCCGCTAGGGAACCCACATAGTCCAAGTGCCCGCTAGGGAACATACATAGTCCAAGGGCCCACTAGGGAACCTACATAGTCCAAGTGCCCGTTCGTTAACCTAGATTGTCCAAGTGCCCGCATGGTAACCTAGATAGTCCAACAGCCCAGTAGGTAACCTACATACTCCAAGTACCCGCTACGTAACGCAGATAGTTCAAGTGCCAGCTAGGTAACTTAGATAGTCCAAGTGCCCGCTAGGTAACCTACAAAGTCTAAGTGCCCGCTAGGTAATCTATATAGTCCAAATGCCCGTTAGGGAGCCTACATAGTCCAAATTCCCGCTAGGTAACCTAGATAGTCCAAGGGCCCGCTAGGTAACCTACATAGTCCTAGTGCCCCCTAGTTAACCTACATTCTCCAAGTGCCCGATAGGGAACATACATAGTCCAAGTGCCCGCTAGGTAACCTACATAGTCCCAATGCCCTCTGGTTAACCTACATAGTCCGAGTGCCCGATAGGGAACCTACATAATCCAAGTGCCCGCTAGGGAACCTACATAGTCCATGTGCCCGTTAGGTAACCTAGATCGTCCAAATACCCGCCAGGAAACCCATATAGTCCAAGTGCCCGATAGGGAACTTACATAGTCCAAGGGCCCGCTAGGGAACCTACATCGTCCAAGTGCCCGTTAGTTAACCTAGATAGTCCAAGTGCCCGCTTGGTAACCTAGATAGTCCAACAGACTGCTAGGTAACCTACATACTCCAAGAACCCGCTGGGTAACGTAGATAGTTCAAGTGCCAGCTAGGTAACCTAGATAGTCCAAGTGCCCGCTAGGTAACCTACAGAGTTAAGTGCCCGCTAGGTTATCTATATAGTCCAAATGCCCGCTAGGGAACCTACATAGTCCAAGTGCCTGCTAGGTAACCTAGATAATCCAAGTGCCTGGTAATTAACCTATATCGTCCAAGTGCCCGCTAGTTAACCTAGATCGTCCAAGTGCCCACTAGTTAACCTACATAGTCAATGGGCCCGCTAGTTAACCTACATAGTGCAAGAGCCCGCTAGTTAACCTAGATCGTGCAAGTGTCTGCTAGTTAATTTACATAGTCCAAGGGCCAGTTAGCTAACCTAGATAGTCCAAGGGCCTGCTAGTTAACCTACATAGTCCAAGTGCCCGCTAGGTAACCTACATAGTCCAATGCCCGCTAGGTAACCTATATAGTCTAAATGCCCGCTAGGTAACCTACATAGTCCAAGTGCCCGCTAGTTAACTTATTGCCCAAGGGACCGATAGTTAACCTAGATAGTCCAAGTACCCGCTAGTTAACCTAGATCGTCCAATTGTCCACTAGTTAACCTACATATTCCAAGTGCCCGTTCGGTAACCTAGATAGTCCAAGTGCCCTTTAGGGAACCTAGATAGTACAAGTGCCCGCTAGGGAACCTACATAGTCCAATTGCCCGCTCTGGAACATACATAGTCCAAGTGCCCTTTTGTTAACCTAGATAATCAAAGTGCCCGCTAGGTAACCTACATAGTCCAAGTGCCCACTAGGTAACCTAAATAATCCAAATGCCCGCTAGGGAAACTACACAGTCCAAGTGCCCGCTAGTAAACCTAGATAGTCCAAGGGCCCTCTAGTTAATCTATAGAGTACCAGTGCCCGCTAGTTAACCTACATAGTCCAAGGGCCCTCTAGTTAACCTAGATAGTCCAAGTGCCCGCTAGATAACCTAGATAGTCCAAGTGCCTACTATTGTATGTACATAGTTTAAGTGCCCGGTAGGTAACCTAGATAGTCCAAGTGCCCGCTAGTTAAATTGATCATCCAAGTGCCCGCTAGTTAACCTAGATAGTCCAAGTGCCCTCTAGTTAACCTAGATCATCCAAGTGCCCGCTAGTTAACCTATATAGTCCAAAGGCCCGCTAGTTGACCTAGATAGTCCAAGGTCCGCTAGGTAACCTAGATAGTCCAAGTGCTCGCTAGTTAACCTACATAGTACAAGGGCCCGCTAGTTGACCTAGATAGTCCAAGTGCCGTTAGTTAACCTAGATAGTCCAAGTGCCCACTAGGTAACCTAAGTAGTCCAAATATCCGATAGGGATCCTACATAGTCCAAGTGCCCGCTAGGTACCCTACATTGTCCAAGTGCCCGTTCGTTAACCTAGATAGTCCAAGTGCCCGCTAGGAAACCTACATAGTCCAAGGGCCCTCTAGGTAACCTGATAGTCCAAGTGTCCGCTAGATAACCTAGAGTCCAAGTGCTCGCTAGTTAACCTACATAGTCCAAGTGCCCGCTATGTAACCTAGATAGTCAAAGTGCCCGTTAGGTAACCTATATAGTCCAAGTCCCCGCTAGGTAACTTACATTGTCCAAGTTCCCCCTAGGTAACCTAGATAGTCAAAGTGCCCGTTACCTAACCTAGATAGTCCAAGTGCCCGCTAGGAAACCTACATAGTCCAAGGGCCCTCTAGGTAACCTAGATAGTCCAAGTGTCCGCTAGATAACCTAGAGTCCAAGTGCTCGCTAGTTAACCTACATAGTCCAAGTGCCCGCTATGTAACCTAGATAGTCAAAGTGCCTGTTAGGTAACCTAGATAGTCCAAGTCCCCGCTAGGTAACTTACATTGTCCAAGTTCCCGCTAGGTAACCTAGATAGTCCAAGTGCCCGTTACCTAACCTAGATAGTCCAAGTGCCTGCTAGGCAACCTACATAGTCCAAGAGCCCGTTCGTTAACCTAGAAGTCCAAGTGCCCGCTAGGTAACCTAGACAGTCCAAGTGCCCGCTAGGTGACCTGCATATTCCAAGTGCCCATTCGTTAACCTAGATAGTCCAAGTGCCCACTAGGTAACCTACATAGTCCAAGTGCCCGCTAGGTAACCTATATAGTCCAAGTGCCCTCTAGGTAACTTAGATAGTCCAAGGGCCCGCTAGTTAACCTACATAGTCCAAGGGCTCACTTGTTCACTTTGATAGGCCAAGTGCCCGCTAGTTAACCTAGATCTTCCAAGTGCCCGCTAGGTAACCTAGATTGTCCAAGTGTCCGCTAGCTAACCTACATAGACCAAGGGCCCACTATTTAGCCTAGATAGTCCAAGTGCCCGCTAGTTAACCTATATACCAAGTGCCCGCTACGTAACCTAGATATTCAAGGGCATGCTAGTTAACCTATATCGTCCAAGTGCCCGCTAGGCAACCTAGATAGTCCAAGTGCCCGCTAAGGAACCTACATAGTCCAAGTGCACGCTAGTTATCCTAGATAGTCCAAGTGCCCGCTAGTTAACCTAGATAGTCCAAGTGCCTGATAGGTAACCTACATAGTGCAAGTGTCCGCTAGTTAACCTACATATTCCAAGTGCCCGCAAGTTAACATAGATAGTCCAAGTGCCCGCTAGGGAATGTACATAGTCCATTGCCCGCTAGGTAACCTAGATAGTGCAAGTGTCCGCTAGTTAACCTACATAGTACAAGTGCCCCCTAGGGAACCTACATATTCCAGGTGCCTGCTAGGGAACCTACATAGTCCAAGTGCCCGCTCTGGAACATACATAGTCCAAGTGCCCGCTAGGGAATCTACATAGTCCAAGGGCCCTCTAGTTAACGTAGATAGTCCTAGTGCCGCTAGTTAATCTACATAGCCCAAGGGCCCGCTAGTTAACCTACATAGTTCAAGTATCCGCTAGTTAACCAAGATCGACCAAGTGCCCGCTAGTTAACCTACATAGTCCAAGGGCCCGCTAGTTAACCTACATAGTTCAATGGCCCGATAGTTAACCTACATCGTCCAAGGGCCCGCTAGTTAACCTAGATAGTCCAAGTGCCCCCTAGTTAACCTACATACTCCAAGTGCCCGCTAGGTAACCTAGACAGTTCAAGTGACCACTAGGTTACCTACATAGTCCAAGTGCCCGTTCGTTAAACTACATAGTCCAAGTGCCCGCTAGGTAACCAATATAGTAAAAATGCCCGCTAGGGGCCCTAATAGTCCAAATGCCCGCTAGTAAACCTAGATAGTCCAAGTGCCCGCTAGTTAACCTAGATAGACCAAGTGCCCGCTAGGGAACCTATCTAGTCCAAGTGACCGATAGGGAACCTACATAGTCCACGTGCCCGCTAGTTAACATAGATTGTCCAAGTACCCGCTAGGAAACGTACCTAGTCCAAGTGCCCGCTAGGTAACGTACATAGTCCAAGTGCCCGCTAGGTACCCTAGATAATCCAAGTGCCCGCTAGGGAACGTACATAGTCCAAGTGCCCGCTAGGTACCCTAGATAATCCAAGTGCCCGCTAGGGAACGTACATAGTCCAAGTGCCCACTAGATAACCTAGATAATCCAAATGCCCGCTGGGGAACCCACATAGTCCAAGTGCCCGTTAGGTAACCTAGATAGTCCAAATGCCCGCTAGTTAACCTAGATAGTCCAAGTGCCCGTTCGTTAACCTAGATAGTCCAAGTGCCCGCTAGGTAACCTAGACAGTTCAAGTGCCTGCTAGGTAACCTACATAGTCCAAATGCCCGTTCGTTAACCTACATAGTCCAAGGGCCCACTATTTAACCTAGATCGTCCAAGGGTCTTTGGTCAACCTACATAGTCCAAGTGCCCGCAAGGTAACCTATATAGTCCAAGTTCCAGCTATGTAACCAAGATAGTCCAAGGGCCCGCTAGTTAACCTACATAGTCCAAGTGCCCGCTAGGTAAACTAGATAGTCCAAGTGCCCTCTAAGGAACCTACATAGTCCAAGTGCACGCTAGTTAAAACAGATAGTCCAAGTGACCGCTAGTTAACCTAGATAGTCCAAGTGCCGCTAGGTAACCTATATACTGCAAGTGTCCCCTAGTAAACCTACATAGTCCAAGTGCCCGCTAGTTAACATAGATAGTCCAAGTGCCCGCTAGGGAATGTACATAATCCAAGTGCCCGTTAGGTAACCTAGATAGTGCAAGTGCCCGGTAGTTAACCTACATAGTCCAATTGCCCGCTAGGTTACCTAGATAGTCCAAGTGCGGGCTAGTTAACCTACATAGTCCAAGTGCCGTTAGTTAACTTACATAGTTCAAGTGTCCGTAAGGAACATACATAGTCCAAGTGCACGCTAGGGAACATACAGAGTCTAAGTGCCCGCTAGGGAACCTACGTAGTCCAAGTGCCCGCTAGGGAACCTACGTAGTCCAAGTGCCCGCTAGGGAATCTACATAGTTCAAGAGCCCACTAGTTAACCTACATAGTCAAAGTACCCGCTAGTTAACCTAGATCGTCCAAGTGTCCGCTAGTTAACCTACATAGTACAAGTGCCCCCTAGGGAACCTACATATTCCAGGTGCCTGCTAGGGAACCTACATAGTCCAAGTGCCCGCTCTGGAACATACATAGTCCAAGTGCCCGCTAGGGAATCTACATAGTCCAAGGGCCCTCTAGTTAACGTAGATAGTCCAAGTGCCGCTAGTTAATCTACATAGTCCAAGGGCCCGCTAGTTAACCTACATAGTCCAAGTATCCGCTAGTTAACCTAGATCGTCCAAGTGCCCGCTAGTTAACCTACATAGTCCAAGGGCCCGCTAGTTAACCTACATAGTCCAATGGCCCGATAGTTAACCTACATCGTCCAAGGGCCCGCTAGTTAACCTAGATAGTCCAAGTGCCCCCTAGTTAACCTACATACTCCAAGTGCCCGCTAGGTAACCTAGACAGTTCAAGTGACCACTAGGTTACCTACATAGTCCAAGTGCCCGTTCGTTAACCTACATAGTCCAAGTGCCCGCTAGATAACCAATATAGTAAAAATGCCCGCTAGGGGCCCTAATAGTCCAAATGCCCGCTAGTAAACCTAGATAGTCCAAGTGCCCACTAGTTAACCTAGATAGACCAAGTGCCCGCTAGGAAACCTATCTAGTCCAAGTGACCGATAGGGAACCTACATAGTCCAAGTGCCCGCTAGTTAACATAGATAGTCCAAGTACCCGCTAAGAAATGACATAGTCCAAGTGCCCGCTAGGTAACGTACATAGTCCAAGTGCCCGCTAGGTACCCTAGATAATCCAAGTGCCCGCTAGGGAACGTACATAGTACAAGTGCCCGCTAGGTACCTAGATAGTCCAAATGCCCGCTAGGGAACCCACATAGTCCAAGTGCCCGCTAGGGAACATACATAGTCCAAGGGCCCACTAGGGAACCTACATAGTCCAAGTGCCCGTTCATTAACCTAGATTGTCCAAGTGCCCGCATGGTAACCTAGATAGTCCAACAGCCCGGTAGGTAACCTACATACTCCAAGTACCCGCTACGTAACGCAGATAGTTCAAGTGCCAGCTAGGTAACTTAGATAGTCCAAGTGCCCGCTAGGTAACCTACAAAGTCTAAGTGCCCGCTAGGTAATCTATATAGTCCAAATGCCCGTTAGGGAGCCTACATAGTCCAAATTCCCGCTAGGTAACCTAGATAGTCCAAGGGCCCGCTAGGTAACCTACATAGTCCTAGTGCCCCCTAGTTAACCTACATTCTCCAAGTGCCCGATAGGGAACATACACAGTCCAAGTGCCCGCTAGGTAACCTACATAGTCCCAATGCCCTCTGGTTAACCTACATAGTCCGAGTGCCCGATAGGGAACCTACATAATCCAAGTGCCCGCTAGGGAACCTACATAGTCCATGTGCCCGTTAGGTAACCTAGATCGTCCAAATACCCGCCAGGAAACCCATATAGTCCAAGTGCCCGATAGGGAACTTACATAGTCCAAGGGCCCGCTAGGGAACCTACATCGTCCAAGTGCCCGTTAGTTAACCTAGATAGTCCAAGTGCCCGCTTGGTAACCTAGATAGTCCAACAGACTGCTAGGTAACCTACATACTCCAAGAACCCGCTAGGTAACGTAGATAGTTCAAGTGCCAGCTAGGTAACCTAGATAGTCCAAGTGCCCGCTAGGTAACCTACAGAGTTAAGTGCCCGCTAGGTTATCTATATAGTCCAAATGCCCGCTAGGGAACCTACATAGTCCAAGTGCCTGCTAGGTAATCTAGATAATCCAAGTGCCTGGTAATTAACCTATATCGTCCAAGTGCCCGCTAGTTAACCTAGATCGTCCAAGTGCCCACTAGTTAACCTACATAGTCAATGGGCCCGCTAGTTAACCTACATAGTGCAAGAGCCCGCTAGTTAACCTAGATCGTGCAAGTGTCTGCTAGTTAATTTACATAGTCCAAGGGCCAGTTAGCTAACCTAGATAGTCCAAGGGCCTGCTAGTTAACCTACATAGTCCAAGTGCCCGCTAGGTAACCTACATAGTCCAATGCCCGCTAGGTAACCTATATAGTCTAAATGCCCGCTAGGTAACCTACATAGTCCAAGTGCCCGCTAGTTAACTTATTGCCCAAGGGACCGATAGTTAACCTAGATAGTCCAAGTACCCGCTAGTTAACCTAGATCGTCCAATTGTCCACTAGTTAACCTACATATTCCAAGTGCCCGTTCGGTAACCTAGATAGTCCAAGTGCCCTTTAGGGAACCTAGATAGTACAAGTGCCCGCTAGGGAACCTACATAGTCCAATTGCCCGCTCTGGAACATACATAGTCCAAGTGCCCTTTTGTTAACCTAGATAATCAAAGTGCCCGCTAGGTAACCTACATAGTCCAAGTGCCCACTAGGTAACCTAAATAATCCAAATGCCCGCTAGGGAAACTACACAGTCCAAGTGCCCGCTAGTAAACCTAGATAGTCCAAGGGCCCTCTAGTTAATCTATAGAGTACCAGTGCCCGCTAGTTAACCTACATAGTCCAAGGGCCCTCTAGTTAACCTAGATAGTCCAAGTGCCCGCTAGATAACCTAGATAGTCCAAGTGCCTACTATTGTATGTACATAGTTTAAGTGCCCGGTAGGTAACCTAGATAGTCCAAGTGCCCGCTAGTTAAATTGATCATCCAAGTGCCCGCTAGTTAACCTAGATAGTCCAAGTGCCCTCTAGTTAACCTAGATCATCCAAGTGCCCGCTAGTTAACCTATATAGTCCAAAGGCCCGCTAGTTGACCTAGATAGTCCAAGGTCCGCTAGGTAACCTAGATAGTCCAAGTGCTCGCTAGTTAACCTACATAGTACAAGGGCCCGCTAGTTGACCTAGATAGTCCAAGTGCCGTTAGTTAACCTAGATAGTCCAAGTGCCCACTAGGTAACCTAAGTAGTCCAAATATCCGATAGGGATCCTACATAGTCCAAGTGCCCGCTAGGTACCCTACATTGTCCAAGTGCCCGTTCGTTAACCTAGATAGTCCAAGTGCCCGCTAGGAAACCTACATAGTCCAAGGGCCCTCTAGGTAACCTGATAGTCCAAGTGTCCGCTAGATAACCTAGAGTCCAAGTGCTCGCTAGTTAACCTACATAGTCCAAGTGCCCGCTATGTAACCTAGATAGTCAAAGTGCCCGTTAGGTAACCTATATAGTCCAAGTCCCCGCTAGGTAACTTACATTGTCCAAGTTCCCCCTAGGTAACCTAGATAGTCCAAGTGCCCGTTACCTAACCTAGATAGTCCAAGTGCCCGCTAGGAAACCTACATAGTCCAAGGGCCCTCTAGGTAACCTAGATAGTCCAAGTGTCCGCTAGATAACCTAGAGTCCAAGTGCTCGCTAGTTAACCTACATAGTCCAAGTGCCCGCTATGTAACCTAGATAGTCAAAGTGCCTGTTAGGTAACCTAGATAGTCCAAGTCCCCGCTAGGTAACTTACATTGTCCAAGTTCCCGCTAGGTAACCTAGATAGTCCAAGTGCCCGTTACCTAACCTAGATAGTCCAAGTGCCTGCTAGGCAACCTACATAGTCCAAGAGCCCGTTCGTTAACCTAGAAGTCCAAGTGCCCGCTAGGTAACCTAGACAGTCCAAGTGCCCGCTAGGTGACCTGCATATTCCAAGTGCCCATTCGTTAACCTAGATAGTCCAAGTGCCCACTAGGTAACCTACATAGTCCAAGTGCCCGCTAGGTAACCTATATAGTCCAAGTGCCCTCTAGGTAACTTAGATAGTCCAAGGGCCCGCTAGTTAACCTACATAGTCCAAGGGCTCACTTGTTCACTTTGATAGGCCAAGTGCCCGCTAGTTAACCTAGATCTTCCAAGTGCCCGCTAGGTAACCTAGATTGTCCAAGTGTCCGCTAGCTAACCTACATAGACCAAGGGCCCACTATTTAGCCTAGATAGTCCAAGTGCCCGCTAGTTAACCTATATACCAAGTGCCCGCTACGTAACCTAGATATTCAAGGGCATGCTAGTTAACCTATATCGTCCAAGTGCCCGCTAGGCAACCTAGATAGTCCAAGTGCCCGCTAAGGAACCTACATAGTCCAAGTGCACGCTAGTTATCCTAGATAGTCCAAGTGCCCGCTAGTTAACCTAGATAGTCCAAGTGCCTGATAGGTAACCTACATAGTGCAAGTGTCCGCTAGTTAACCTACATATTCCAAGTGCCCGCAAGTTAACATAGATAGTCCAAGTGCCCGCTAGGGAATGTACATAGTCCATTGCCCGCTAGGTAACCTAGATAGTGCAAGTGTCCGCTAGTTAACCTACATAGTACAAGTGCCCCCTAGGGAACCTACATATTCCAGGTGCCTGCTAGGGAACCTACATAGTCCAAGTGCCCGCTCTGGAACATACATAGTCCAAGTGCCCGCTAGGGAATCTACATAGTCCAAGGGCCCTCTAGTTAACGTAGATAGTCCTAGTGCCGCTAGTTAATCTACATAGCCCAAGGGCCCGCTAGTTAACCTACATAGTTCAAGTATCCGCTAGTTAACCAAGATCGTCCAAGTGCCCGCTAGTTAACCTACATAGTCCAAGGGCCCGCTAGTTAACCTACATAGTTCAATGGCCCGATAGTTAACCTACATCGTCCAAGGGCCCGCTAGTTAACCTAGATAGTCCAAGTGCCCCCTAGTTAACCTACATACTCCAAGTGCCCGCTAGGTAACCTAGACAGTTCAAGTGACCACTAGGTTACCTACATAGTCCAAGTGCCCGTTCGTTAAACTACATAGTCCAAGTGCCCGCTAGGTAACCAATATAGTAAAAATGCCCGCTAGGGGCCCTAATAGTCCAAATGCCCGCTAGTAAACCTAGATAGTCCAAGTGCCCGCTAGTTAACCTAGATAGACCAAGTGCCCGCTAGGGAACCTATCTAGTCCAAGTGACCGATAGGGAACCTACATAGTCCACGTGCCCGCTAGTTAACATAGATTGTCCAAGTACCCGCTAGGAAACGTACCTAGTCCAAGTGCCCGCTAGGTAACGTACATAGTCCAAGTGCCCGCTAGGTACCCTAGATAATCCAAGTGCCCGCTAGGGAACGTACATAGTCCAAGTGCCCGCTAGGTACCCTAGATAATCCAAGTGCCCGCTAGGGAACGTACATAGTCCAAGTGCCCACTAGATAACCTAGATAATCCAAATGCCCGCTGGGGAACACACATAGTCCAAGTGCCCGTTAGGTAACCTAGATAGTCCAAATGCCCTCTAGGGAACCCACATAGTCCAAGTGCCCGCTAGGGAACATACATAGTCCAAGGGCCCACTAGGGAACCTACATAGTCCAAGTGCCCGTTAGTTAACCTAGATTGTCCAAGTGCCGGCATGGTAACCTAGATAGTCCAACAGCCCGGTAGGTAACCTACATACTCCAAGTACCCGCTAGGTAACGCAGATAGTTCAAGTGCCAGCTAGGTAACTTAGATAGTCCAAGTGCCCGCTAGGTAACCTACAAACTCTAAGTGCCCGCTAGGTAATCTATATAGTCCAAATGCCCGTTAGGGAGCCTACATAGTCCAAATTCCCGCTAGGTAACCTAGATAGTCCAAGGGCCCGCTAGGTAACCTACATAGTCCTAGTGCCCCCTAGTTAACCTACATTCTCCAAGTGCCCGATAGGGAACATACATAGTCCAAGTGCCCGCTAGGTAACCTACATAGTCCCAATGCCCTCTAGTTAACCTACATAGTCCGAGTGCCCGATAGGGAACCTACATAATCCAAGTGCCCGCTAGGGAACCTACATAGTCCAAGTGCCCGTTAGGCAACCTAGATCGTCCAAATACCAGCCAGGAAACCCATATAGTCCAAGTGCCCGATAGGGAACTTACATAGTCCAAGGGCCCGCTAGGGAACCTACATCGTCCAAGTGCCCGTTAGTTAACCTAGATAGTCCAAGTGCCCGCTTGGTAACCTAGATAGTCCAACAGACTGCTAGGTAACCTACATACTCCAAGAACCCGCTAGGTAACGTAGATAGTTCAAGTGCCAGCTAGGTAACCTAGATAGTCCAAGTGCCCGCTAGGTAACCTACAGAGTTAAGTGCCCGCTAGGTTATCTATATAGTCCAAATGCCCGCTAGGGAACCTACATAGTCCAAGTGCCTGCTAGGTAACCTAGATAATCCAAGTGCCTGCTAATTAACCTATATCGTCCAAGTGCCCGCTAGTTAACCTAGATCGTCCAAGTGCCCACTAGTTAACCTACATAGTCAATGGGCCCGCTAGTTAACCTACATAGTGCAAGAGCCCGCTAGTTAACCTAGATCGTGCAAGTGTCTGCTAGTTAATTTACATAGTCCAAGGGCCAGTTAGCTAACCTAGATAGTCCAAGGGCCTGCTAGTTAACCTACATAGTCCAAGTGCCCGCTAGGTAACCTACATAGTCCAATGCCCGCTAGGTAACCTATATAGTCTAAATGCCCGCTAGGTAACCTACATAGTCCAAGTGCCCACTAGGTAACCTAAATAATCCAAATGCCCGCTAGGGAAACTACATAGTCCAAGTGCCCGCTAGTAAACCTAGATAGTCCAAGGGCCCGCTAGTTAATCTAGAGAGTACAAGTGCCCGCTAGTTAACCTACATAGTCCAAGGGCCCTCTAGTTAACCTAGATAGTCCAAGTGCCCGCTAGGGGACGTACATAGTCCAAGTGCCCGCTAGGTAACCTAGATAGTCCAAGTGCCTACTATTGTATGTACATAGTTTAAGTGCCCGGTATGTAACCCAGATAGTCCAATTGCCCGCTAGTTAAATTGATCATCCAAGTGCCCTCTAGTTAACCTAGATCGTCCAAGTGCCCTCTAGTTAACCTAGATCGTCCAAGTGCCCGCTAGTTAACCTATATAGTCCAAAGGCCCGCTAGTTGACCTAGATAGTCCAAGGTCCGCTAGGTAACCTAGATAGTCCAAATGCTCGCTAGTTAACCTACATAGTACAAGGGCCCGCTAGTTGACCTAGATAGTCCAAGTGCCGTTAGTTAACCTAGATAGTCCAAGTGCCCACTAGGTAACCTAAGTAGTCCAAATATCCGATTGGGATCTTACATAGTCCAAGTGCCCGCTAGGTACCCTACATTGTCCAAGTGCTCGTTCGTTAACCTAGATAGCCCACGTGCCCGCTAGGAAACCTACATAGTCCAAGGGCCCTCTAGGTAACCTAGATAGTCCAAGTGTCCGCTAGATAACCTAGAGTCAAATTGCTCGCTAGTTAACCTACATAGTCCAAGTGCCCGCTATGTAACCTAGATAGTCAAAGTGCCCGTTAGGTAACCTAGATAGTCCAAGTCCCCGCTAGGTAACTTACATTGTCCAAGTTCCCCCTAGGTAACCTAGATAGTCCAAGTGCCCGTTACCTAACCTAGATAGTCCAAGTGCCTGCTAGGCAACCTACATAGTCCAAGAGCCCGTTCGTTAACCTAGAAGTCCAAGTGCCCGCTTGGTAACCTAGACAGTCCAAGTGCCCGCTAGGTTACCTGCATATTCCAAGTGCCCATTCGTTAACCTAGATAGTCCAAGTGCCCACTAGGTAACCTACATAGTCCAAGTGCCCGCTAGGTAACCTATATAATCCAAGTGCCCTCTAGGTAACCTAGATACTCCAAGGGCCCGCTAGTTAACCTACATAGTCCAAGGGCTCACTTGTTCACTTTGATAGGCCAAGTGCCCGCTAGTTAACCTAGATCTTCCAAGTGCCCGCTAGGTAACCTAGATTGTCCAAGTGTCCGCTAGCTAACCTACATAGACCAAGGGCCCACTGGTTAGCCTAGATAGTCCAAGTGCCCGCTAGTTAACCTATATACCAAGTGCCCGCTACGTAACCTAGATATTCAAGGGCATGCTAGTTAACCTATATCGTCCTAGTGCCCGCTAGGCAACCTAGATAGTCCAAGTGCCCGCTAAGGAACCTACATAGTCCAAGTGCACGCTAGTTATCCTAGATAGTCCAAGTGCCCGCTAGTTAACCTAGATAGTCCAAGTGCCTGATAGGTAACCTACATAGTGCAAGTGTCCGCTAGTTAAACTACATATTCCAAGTGCCCGCTAGTTAACATAGATAGTCCAAGTGCCCGCTAGGGAATGTACATACTCCAAGTGCCCGCTAGGTAACCTAGATAGTGCAAGTGCGCGCTAGTTAACCTGGATAGTTCAAGTACCCGGTAGGTAATCTAGATCGTCCAAGGGCCCCCTAGTTAGCGTACATAGTCCAAGTGCCCGCTAGGTAACCTAGATAGTCCAAGTGCCCTTTAGGGAACCTAGATTTTCCAAGGGCCCGCTAGTAAAATTTCATAGTCCATGGGCCCGCTAGTTAACCTTCACAGTGCAAGTGTCCGCTACTTTACCTACATATTCCAAGAGCCCGCTAGTTAACCTACATAATCTACGTGCGAGTTAGCTAACCTAGATCGTCCAAGTGCCCGCTAGTTAACCTACATAGTCAATGGGCCCGCTAGTTAACCTACATAGTGCAAGAGCCCGCTAGTTAACCTAGATCGTGCAAGTGTCCGCTAGTTAACCTACATAGTCCAAGTGCCCGTTAGTTAACCTAGATAGTCCAAGTGCCCTCTTGGTAACCTAGATAGTCCAACAGCCTGCTAGGTAAGCTACATCCTCCAAGAATCCGCTAGGTAACGTAGATAGTTCAAGTGCCAGCTAGGTAACCTACAGAGTCTAAGTGCCCGCTAGGTTATCTATATAGTCCAAATGCCCGCTAGGGAACCTACATAGTCCAAGTGCCCGCTAGGTAACCTACATAATATAAGTGCCCGCTAGTTAGCCTAGATAGTCCAAGTACCCGCTAGTTAACCTAGATCGGCCACTTTTCCGCTAGTTAACCTACATAGTCCAAGTGCCCACTAGGTAACCTATATAGTCCAAGTGCCCTTAGGGAACCTACATAGTCCAATTGCCCGCTCTGGAACATACATAGTCCAAGTCCCCATTAGTTAACCTAGATAATCCAAGTGCCTACTAGTTAACCTAGATAGTCCAAGTGCCCGCTAGGTAACCTACATAGTCCAAGTGCCCACTAGGTAACCTATATAGTCCAAATGCCCGCTAGGGAACCTACATTGTCCATGTGCCCGCTAGTTAACCTAGATAGTCCAAGTGCCCACTAGTTAACCTACATAGTCCATGTCCCCGCTAGGTAACCTAGACAGTCCAAGTGACCATTAGGTTACCTACATAGTCCAAGTGCCCGTTCGTTAACCTACATAGTCCAAGTGCCCGCTAGGTAATGTAGATAGCCCAAGTGCGTGCTAGGGAACGTACATAGTCCAAGTGCCCGCTAAGTAACCTAGATAGTCCAAGTGCCCGTTAGTTAACCTACATAGTCCAAGTGCCTGCTAGGTAAACTACATAGTCCAAGTGCCCACTAGGTAACCTAGACAATCCAATTGCTCGCTAGTTAACCTAGACAGTCCAAGTTCCCGATAGGGAACATACATAGTCCAAGTGCTCGCTAGGGAACCTACATAGTCCAAGTGCTCGCTAGGCATCCTACATAGTCCAAATGCCCGTTAGTTAACCTAGATAGTCAAAGTGCCTGCTAGGTAACCTAAATAGTCCAAGTGCCCGCTAGGGAACCTACATATCCTAAGTGCCCGCTAGGTAACCTAGATAGTCCAATTGCCCGTTAGCTAACCTAGATAGTCGAAGTGTCCGCTAGTTAACCTACATAGTCCAATTGCCCGTTGGTTAACCTAGATAGGCCAAGTGCCCGCTAGGTAACCTAGACAGTCCAAGTGCCCGCTAGGTTACCTACATAGTCCAAGTGCACGTTCGTTAACCTAGATAGTCCAAGTGCCCGCTGGGAACCTACATAGTCCAAGTGCCCGCTAGGTAACCTACATAGTCTAAGTGCACACTAGGTAACCTAAATAATCCAAATGCCCGCTAGGGAAACTACATAGTCCAAGTGCCCGCTAGTTGACCTAGATAGTCCAAGTGCCCGCTAGTAAACCTAGATAGTATAAGGGCCCGCTAGTTAATCTAGATAGTCCAAGTGCCAGCTAGTTAACCTAGATAGTCCAAATGCCCGCTAGTTAACCTAGATAGTCATATGCCCGCTAGTTAACATAGATAATCCAAGTGCCCGCTAGTTAACCTACATAGTCCAAGTGCCCGTTAGGTAACCTAGATAGTCCAAGGTCCTGCTAGTTAACCTACATAGTCCAATGCCCGATAGGGAACCTACATAGTCCAAGTTCCCGCAAGGTAACCTACATAGTCCAAGTGCCCGCTAGGTAACCTAGATATTCCAAGTTCCTTTTAGCTAACCTAGATAATCCAAGTTCCCGGTAGGTAACCTACATAGTCCAAGTGCCATTTCGTTAACCTAGATAGTTCAAGTGCCTGCTAGGTAACCTATATAGTCCAAGGGCCCGCTAGGTAACCTATATAGTCCAAGTGCCCCCTAAGAAACCAAGATAGTCCAAGTGCCCGTTAGGTAACCTAGATAGTCCAAGTGCCCGCTAGGTAACCTAAATAGTCCCAGTTCCCTCTAGGTAACCTACATAGTCCAAGTGCCCGTTACCTAACCTAGATAATCCAATTGCCCGCTATGCAACATACATAGTCCAAGTGCCCATTCGTTAACCTAGAAGTCCAAGTGCCCGCTAGGTAACCTAGACTGTCCAAGTGCCCGCTAGGTTACCTACATAGTCCAAATACCCGCTAATTAACCTACATAGTCCAAGTGCCCACTAGGTAACCTAGATAGTGCAAGTGTCCGCTAGTTAACCTACATAGTCCAATTGCCCGTTGGTTAACCTAGATAGGCCAAGTGCCCGCTAGGTAACCTAGACAGTCCAAGTGCCCGCTAGGTTACCTACATAGTCCAAGTGCACGTTCGTTAACCTAGATAGTCCAAGTGCCCGCTGGGAACCTACATAGTCCAAGTGCCCGCTAGGTAACCTACATATCCTAAGTGCCCGCTAGGTAACCTAGATAGTCCAATTGCCCGTTAGCTAACCTAGATAGTCGAAGTGTCCGCTAGTTAACCTACATAGTCCAATTGCCCGTTGGTTAACCTAGATAGGCCAAGTGCCCGCTAGGTAACCTAGACAGTCCAAGTGCCCGCTAGGTTACCTACATACTCCAAGTGCACGTTAGTTAACCTAGATAGTCCAAGTGCCCGCTGGGAACCTACATAGTCCAAGTGTCCGCTAGGTAACCTACATAGTCCAAGTGCACACTAGGTAACCTAAATAATCCAAATGCCCGCTAGGGAAACTACATAGTCCAAGTGCCCGCTAGTTAACCTAGATAGTCCAAGTGCCCGCTAGTAAACCTAGATAGTATAAGGGCCCGCTAGTTAATCTAGATAGTCCAAGTGCCAGCTAGTTAACCTAGATAGTCCAAATGCCCGCTAGTTAACCTAGATAGTCTAAGTGCCCGCTAGTTAACATAGATAATCCAAGTGCCCGCTAGTTAACCTACATAGTCCACGTGCCCGTTAGGTAACCTAGATAGTCCAAGGTCCTGCTAGTTAACCTACATAGTCCAATGCCCGATAGGGAACCTACATAGTCCAAGTGCCCGCTGAGGAACCTACATAGTCCAAGTGCCCGTTAGGGAACCTAGATAGTCCAAGTGCCCGTAGGGAACCTATATAGTCCACGTGCCCGCTAGGGAACCTACATAGTCAAAATGCCCGCTAGGGAACCTGCATTGTACAAGTGCCCGCTAATTAACCTAGATAGTCCACGTGCCCGCTAGTTAACCGAGATAGTCCAGGTGCCCGAGAGTTAACCTACATAGTCCATGTGCCTGATAGGGAACCTACATAGTCCAGGTGCACGCAGTGTAACCTACGTAGTCCAAGTGCCCGTTATAGAACCGAGATAGTCCAAGTGCCCGTAGGGAACCTATATAGTCCAAGTGCCCGCTAGGGAACCTACATAGTAAAAGTGCCCGCTAGGGAACCTGCTTTGTGCAAGTGCCCGCTAGTTAACCTAGATAGTCCAAGTGCCCGCTAGTTAACCTAGATAGTCGAAGTGCCCGATAGTTAACCTACATAGTCCAAGGTCAGCTAGTTAACCTAGATAGTCCAAGTGCTCGCTAGTTAACCTACATAGTCCAAGTGCCCTCTATGTAACCTAGATAGTCAAAGTGCCCGTTAGGTAACCTAGATAGTCCAAGTGCCCGCTAGGTAACTTACATTGTCCAAGTTCCCGCTAGGTAACCTAGATACTCAAAGTGCCCGTTACCTAACCTAGATAGTCCAAGTGCCCGCTAGGTTACCTGCATATTCCAAGTGCCCGTTCGTTAACCTAGATAGTCCAAGTTCCCACTAGGTAACCTACATAGTCCAAGTGCCCGCTAGGTAACCTATATAGTCCAAGTGCCCGCTAGGTAACCTAGATAGTCCAAGGACCCGCTAGTTAACCTACATAGTCCAAGGACTCACTTGTTAACTTTGATAGTCTAAGTGCCCGCTAGTTAACCTAGATCGTCCAAGTGTACGCTAGTTACCCGATATAGTCCAAGTTCCCGTTAGGTAACCTAGATAGTACAAGTGCCCGCAAGGTAACCTACATAGTCCAAGTGCCCGCTAGGTAACCTAGATATTCCAAGTTCCTGTTAGCTAACCTAGATAATCCAAGTGCCCGGTAGGTAACCTACATAGTCCAAGTGCCATTTCGTTAACCTAGATAGTTCAAGTGCCTGCTAGGTAACCTATATAGTCCAAGGGCCCGCTAGGTAACCTATATAGTCCAAGTGCCCGCTAAGAAACCAAGATAGTCCAAGTGCCCGTTAGGTAACTTAGATAGTCCAAGTGCCCGCTAGGTAACCTAAATAGTCCCAGTTCCCTCTAGGTAACCTACATAGTCCAAGTGCCCGTTACCTAACCTAGATAATCCAATTGCCCGCTATGCAACATACATAGTCCAAGTGCCCATTCGTTAACCTAGAAGTCCAAGTGCCCGCTAGGTAACCTAGACTGTCCAAGTGCCCGCTAGGTTACCTACATAGTCCAAATGCCCGCTAATTAACCTACATAGTCCAAGTGCCCACTAGGTAACCTAGATAGTGCAAGTGTCCGCTAGTTAACCTACATAGTCCAATTGCCCGTTGGTTAAACTAGATAGGCCAAGTGTTCGCTAGGTAACCTAGACAGTCCAAGTGCCCGCTAGGTTACCTACATAGTCCAAGTGCACGTTCGTTAACCTAGATAGTCCAAGTGCCCGCTGGGAACCTACATAGTCCAAGTGCCCGCTAGGTAACCTACATAGTCCAAGTGCACACTAGGTAACCTAAATAATCCAAATGCCCGCTAGGGAAACTACATAGTCCAAGTGCCCGCTAGTTAACCTAGATAGTCCAAGTGCCCGTTCGTTAACCTAGATAGTCCAAGTGCCCGCTAGGTAACCTAGACAGTCCAAGTGCCTGCTAGGTAACCTACATAGTCCAAATGCCCGTTCGTTAACCTACATAGTCCAAGTGCCCACTAGGTAACCTAGATAGTGCAAGTGCCCGCTAGGTAACCTACATAGTCCAAGGGCCCACTATTTAACCTAGATCGTCCAAGTGTCTTTGGTTAACCTGCATAGTCCAAGTGCCCGCAAGGTAACCTATATAGTCCAAGTTCCAGCTATGTAACCTAGATAGTCCAAGGGCCCGCTAGTTAACCTACATAGTCCAAGTGCCCGCTAGGTAAACTAGATAGTCCAAGTGCCCGCTAAGAAACCTACATAGTCCAAGTGCACGCTAGTTAACCCAGATAGTCCAAGTGCCCGCTAGTTAACCTAGATAGTCCAAGTGCCGCTAGGTAACCTATATAGTGCAAGCGTCCCCTAGTTAACCTACATAGTCCAAGTGCCCTGTAGTTAACATAGAAAGTCCAAGTGCCCGCTAGGGAACGTACATAGTCCAAGTGCCCGTTAGGTAACCTAGATTGAGCAAGTGCCCAAGTGCCTGGTAGTTAATCTACATAGTCCAAGTGCCCGCTAGGTTACCTAGATAGTCCAAGGGCGCGCTAGTTAACCTACATAGTCCAAGTGCCCTTTAGTTAACTTACATAGTTCAAGTGTCCGTAAGGAACATACATAGTCCAAGTGCCCGCTAGGGAACATACAGAGTCTAAGTGCCCGCTAGGGAACCTACGTAGTCCAAGTGCCCACTAGGGAATCTACGTAGTCCAAGGGCCCGCTAGTTAACTTAGATAGTCCAAATGCCGCTAGTTAATCTACATAGTTCAAGGGCCCGCTAGTTAACCTACATAGTCAAAGTACCCGCTAGTTAACCTAGATCGTCCAAGTGTCCGCTAGTTAACCTACATAGTACAAGTGCCCGCTAGGGAACCTACATAGTCCAAGTGCCTGCTAGGGAACCTACATAGTGCAAGTGCCCGCTCTGGAACATACATAGTCCAAGTGCCCGCTAGGGAATCTACATAGTCCAAGGGCCCTCTAGTTAACGTAAATAGTCCAAGTGCCGCTAGTTAATCTACATAGTCCAAGGGCCCGCTAGTTAACCTACATAGTCCAAGTATCTGCTAGTTAACCTAGATCGTCCAATTGCCCGCTAGTTAACCTACATAGTCCAAGGGCCCGCTAGTTAACCTACATAGTCCAAGGGCCCGCTAGTTAATCTACATCTTCCAAGGGCCCGCTAGTTAACCTAGATAGTCCAAGTGCCCCCTAGTTAACCTACATACTCCAAGTGCCCACTAGGTAACCTAGACAGTTCAAGTGACCACTAGGTTACCTACATAGTCCAAGTGCCCGTTCGTTAACCTACATAGTCCAAGTGCCCGCTAGGTAACCAATATAGTAAAAATGCCCACTAGGGGCCCTAATAGTCCAAATGCCCGCTAGTAAACCTAGATAGTCTAAGTGCCCGCCTGTTAAACTAGATAGACCAAGTGCCCGCTAGGGAACCTATCTAGTCCAAGTGCCCGATAGGAAACCTACATAGTCCAAGTGCCCGCTAGTTAACATAGATAGTCCAAGTACCCGCTAAGAAACGTACATAGTCCAAGTGCCCGCTAGGTAACGTACATAGTCCAAGTGCCCGCTAGGTACCCTATATAATCCAAGTGCCCGCTAGGGAACGTACATAGTCCAAGTGCCCGCTAGGTAACCTAGATAGTCCAAATGCCCGCTAGGGAACCCACATAGTCCAAGTGCCCGTTAGGTAACCTTGATAGTCCAAATGCCCGCTAGGGAACCCACATAGTCCAAGTGCACGCTAGGGAACCTACATAGTCCAAGTGCCCGTTAGGTAACCTACATCGTCCAAATACCCGCCAGGAAACCCATATAGTCCATGTGCCCGCTAGGGAACTTACATAGTCCAAGGGCCCGCTAGGGAACCAACATAGTCCAAGTGCCCGTTAGTTAACCTAGATAGTCCAAGTGCCCGCTTGGTGACCTAGATAGTCCAACAGACCGCTAGGTAACCTACATACTCCAAGAACCCGCTAGGTAACGTAGATAGTTCAAGTGCCAGCTAGGTAACCTAGATAGTCCAAGTGCCCGCTAGGTAACCTACAGAGCCTAAGTGCCCGCTAGGTTATCTATATAGTCCAAATGCCCGCTAGGGAACCTACATAGTCCAAGTGCCTGCTAGGTAACCTAGATAATCCAAGTGCCCGCTAATTAATGTATATCATCCAAGTGCCCGCTAGTTAACCTGGATCGTCCAAGTGCCCACTAGTTAACCTACATAGTCAATGGGCCTGCTAGTTAACCTACATAGTGCAAGAGCCCGCTAGTTAACCTAGATCGTGCAAGTGTCTGCTAGTTAATTTACATAGTCCAAGTGCCAGTTAGCTAACCTAGATAGTCCAAGGGCCTGCTAGTTAACCTACATAGTCCAAGTGCCCGCTAGGTAACCTACATTGTCCAAGTGCCCGCTAGGTAACCTAGATAGTCCAAGTGCCCGCTAGTTAACCAGGATCATCAAAGTGCCCTCTAGTTAACTTACATAGTCTAAAGGCCTGCTAGTTAACCTACATAGACCAAGGGCCCGCAGGTTAACCTAGATAGTCCAAGTGCCCACTAGTTAACCTACATAGTCCAAGTCCCCGCTAGGTAACCTAGACAGTCCAAGTGACCATTAGGTTATCTACATAGTCCAAGTGCCCGCTCATTAACCTACATAATCCACGTGCCCGCTAGGTAACGTAGATAGCCCCAGTGCCCGCTAGGGAACGTACATAGTCCAAGTGCCCGCTAAGTAACCTAGATAGTCCAAGTGCCCGCTAGTTAACCTACATAAACCAAGTGCCTGCTAGGTAAACTACATCGTCCAAGTGCCCACTAGGTAACCTAGACAGTCCAATTGCCCGCTAGTTAACCTAGACTGTCCAAGTTCCCGATAGGGAACCTACATACTCCAATTGCTCGCTAGGGAATTTACATAGTCCAAGTGCACGATAGGCATCCTACATAGTCCAAATGCCCGTTAGTCAACCTAGATAGTCAAAGTGCCTGCTAGGTAACCTAAATAGTCCAAGTGCCCGCTAGGGAACCTACATAGTCCAAGTGCCCGCTAGGTAACCTAGATCGTCCAATTGCCCGTTAGCTAACCTAGATAGTCTAAGTGTCCGCTAGTTAACCTACATAGTCCAAGTGCCCGTTGGTTAACCTAGATAGTCCAAGTGCCCGCTAGGTAACCTGCATAGTCCAAGTGCCCACTAGGAAACCTAAATTATCCAAATGCCCGCTAGGGAAACTACATAGTCCAAGTGCCCGCTAGTTAACCTAGATAGTCCAAGTGCCCTCTAGTAAACCTAGATAGTATAAGGGCCCGCTAGTTAATCTAGATAGTCCAAGTGCCCGCTAGTTAACCTAGATAGTCCAAGTGCCCGCTAGTTAACCTAGATAGTCTAAGTGCCCGCTAGTTAACCTAGATAATCCAAGTGCCCGCTAGTTAACCTACATATTCCAAGGGCCCGCTAGTTAACCTACATAGTCGAAGGGCCCGCTAGTTAATCTACATCTTCCAAGGGCCCGCTAGTTAACCTAGATAGTCCAAGTGCCCCCTAGTTAACCTACATACTCCAAGTGCCCGCTAGGTAACCTAGACAGTTCAAGTGACCACTAGGTTACCTACATAGTCCAAGTGCCCGTTCGTTAACCTACATAGTCCAAGTGCCCGCTAGGTAACCAATATAGTAAAAATGCCCGCTAGGGGCCCTAATAGTCCAAATGCCCGCTAGTAAACCTAGATAGTCCAAGTGCCCGCTAGTTAACCTAGATAGACCAAGTGCCCGCTAGGGAACCTATCTAGTCCAAGTGCCCGATAGGGAACCTACATTGTCCAAGTGCCCGCTAGTTAACATAGATAGTCCAAGTACCCGCTAGGAAACGTACATAGTCCAAGTGCCTGCTAGGTAACGTACATAGTCCAAGTGCCCGCTAGGTACCCTAGATAATCCAAGTGCCCGCTAGGGAACGTACATAGTCCAAGTGCCCGCTAGGTAACCTAGATAGTCCAAATGCCCGCTAGGGAACCCACATAGTCCAAGTGCCCGCTAGGGAACTTACATAGTCCAAGGGCCCGCTAGGGAACCTACGTAGTCCAAGTGCCCGTTAGTTAACCTAGATAATCCAAGTGCCCACATGGTAACCTAGATAGTCCAACAGCCCGGTAGGTAACCTACATACTCCAAGTACCCGCTAGGTAACGCAGATAGTTCAAGTGCCAGCTAGGTAACCTAGATAGTCCAAGAGCCCGCTAGGTAACCTACAAAGTCTAAGTGCCCGCTAGGTAATCTATATAGTCCAAATGCCCGTTAGGGAGCCTACATAGTCCAAATTCCCGCTAGGTAACCTAGATAGTCCAAGGGCCCGCTAGGTAACCTACATAGTCCTAGAGCCCCCTAGTTAACCTACATTCTCCAAGTGCCCGATAGGGAACATACATAGTCCAAGTGCCCGATAGGTAACCTACATAGTCCAAATGCCCTCTAGTTAACCTACATAGTCCAAGTGCCCGATAGGGAACCTACATAATCCAAGTGCCCGCTAGGGAACCTACATAGTCCAAGTGCCCGTTAGGTAACCTAGATCGTCCAAATACCCGCCAAGAAACCCATATAGTCCAAGTGCACGCTAGGGAACTTACATAGTCCAAGGGCCCGCTAGGGAACCTACATAGTCCAAGTGCCCGTTAGTTAACCTAGATAGTCCAAGTGCCCGCTTGGTAACCTAGATAGTCCAACAGACCGCTAGGTAACCTACATACTCCAAGAACCCGCTAGGTAACGTAGATAGTTCAAGTGCGAGCTAGGTAACCTAGGTAGTCCAAGTGCCCGCTAGGTAACCTACAGAGCCTAAGTGCCCGCTAGGTTATCTATATAGTCCAAATGCCCGCTAGGGAACCTACATAGTCCAAGTGCCTGCTAGGTAACCTAGATAATCCAAGTGCCCGCTAATTAACGTATATCATCCAAGTGCCCGCTAGTTAACCTAGATCGTCCAAGTGCCCACTAGTTAACCTACATAGTCAATGGGCCTGCTAGTTAACCTACATAGTGCAAGAGCCCGCTAGTTAACCTAGATCGTGCAAGTGTCTGCTAGTTAATTTACATAGTCCAAGTGCCAGTTAGCTAACCTAGATAGTCCAAGGGCCTGCTAGTTAACCTACATAGTCCAAGTGCCCGCTAGGTAACCTACATTGTCCAAGTGCCCGCTAGGTAACCTATATAGTCTAAATGCCCGCTAGGTAACCTACATAGTCCAAGTGCCCGCTAGTTAACTCATTGTCCAAGAGAACGCTAGTTAACCTAGATAATCCAAGTACCCTCTAGTTAACCTAGATCGTCCAATTGTCCACCTGTTAACCTACATAGTCCAAGTGCCCGTTCGGTAACCTAGATAGTCCAATTGCCCTTTAGGGAAACTAGATAGTCCAAGTGCCCGCTAGGGAACCTACATAGTCCAATTGCCCGCTCTGGAACATACATAGTCCAAGTGCCCTTTAGTTAACCTAGATAATCAAAGTGCCCGCTAGGTAACCTACATAGTCCAAGTGCCCACTAGGTAACCTAAATAATCCAAATGCCCGCTAGGGAAACTACATATTCCAAGTGCCCGCTAGTAAACCTAGATAGTCCAAGGGCCCGCTAGTTAATCTAGATAGTCCAAGTGCCCGCTAGTTAACCTACATAGTCCAAGTGCCCGCTAGGTAAACTAGATAGTCCAAGTGCCCACTATTGTATGTACATAGTTCAAGTGCCCGGTAGGTAACCTAGATTGTCCAAGTGTCCGCTAGTTAACCTACATAGTCCAAGTGCCGTTGGTTAACCTAGATAGGCCAAGTGCCCGCTAGGCATCCTACATAGTCCAAATGCCCGTTAGTTAACCTAGATAGTCAAAGTGCCTGCTAGGTAACCTAAATAGTCCAAGTGCCCGCTAGTTAACATACATAGTCCAAGGGCCCGCTAGTTAACCTACATAGTCCAAGGGCCCGCTAGTTAACCTACATCTTCCAAGGGCCCGCTAGTTAACCTAGATAGTCCAAGTGCCCCCTAATTAACCTACATACTCCAAGTGCCCGATAGGTAACCTAGACAGTTCAAGTGACCACTAGGTTACCTACATAGTCCAAGTGCCCCTTCGTTAACCTACATAGTGCAAATGCCCACTAGGTAACCAATATAGTAAAAATGCCCGCTAGGGGCCCTAAGAGTCCAAATGCCCGCTAGTAAACCTAGATAGTCCAAGTGCCCTCTAGTTAACCTAGATAGACCAAGTGCCCGCTGGGAACCTATCTAGTCCAAGTGCCCGATAGGGAACCTACATAGTCCAAGTGCCCGCTAGTTAACATAGATAGTCCAAGTACCCGCTAGGAAACGTACATAGTCTAAGTGCCCGCTAGGTAACGTACATAGTCCAAGTGCCCGCTAGGTACCCTAGATAATCCTAGTGCCCGCTAGGGAACGTACATAGTCCAAGTGCCCGCTAGGTAACCTAGATAGTCCAAATGTCCGCTAGGGAACCCACATAGTCCAAGTGCCCGCTAGGGAACTTACATAATCCAAGGGCCCACTAGGGAACCTACATAGTCCAAGTGCCCGCTAGGTAACCTAGACAGTCCAAGTGCCTGCTAGGTAACCTACATAGTCCAAATGCCCGTTCGTTAACCTACATAGTCCAAGGGCCCACTATTTAACCTAGATTGTCCAAGTGTCTTTGGTTAACCTACATAGTCCAAGTGCCCGCAAGGTAACCTATATAGTCCAAGTTCCAGCTATGTAACCTAGATAGTCCAAGGGCCCGCTAGTTAACCTACATAGTCCAAGTGCCCGCTAGGTAAACTAGATAGTCCAAGTGCCAGCTAAGAAACCTACATAGTCCAAGTGCACGCTAGTTAACCTAGATAGTCCAAGTGCCCGCTAGTTAACCTAGATAGTCCAAATGCCGCTAGGTAACATATATAGTGCAAGTGTCCCCTAGTTAACCTACATAGTCCAAGTGCTCGCTAGTTAACATAGAAAGTCCAAGTGCCCGCTAGGGAACGTACATAGTCCAACTGCCCGTTAGGTAACCTAGATTGTGCAAGTGCCCGCTAGGTAACCTATGTAGTCTAAATGCCCGCTAGGTAACCTACATAGTCCAAGTGCCCGCTAGTTAACTTATTGTCCAAGGGAACGCTAGTTAACCTAGATAATCCAAGTACCCTCTAGTTAACCTAGATCGTCCAATTGTCCACCTGTTAACCTACATAGTCCAAGTGCCCGTTCGGTAACCTAGATAGTCCAATTGCCCTTTAGGGAAACTAGATAGTCCAAGTGCCCGCTAGGGAACCTACATAGTCCAATTGCCCGCTCTGGAACATACATAGTCCAAGTGCCCTTTAGTTAACCTAGATAATCAAAGTGCCCGCTAGGTAACCTACATAGTCCAAGTGCCCACTAGGTAACCTAAATAATCCAAATGCCCGCTAGGGAAACTACATAGTCCAAGTGCCCGCTAGTAAACCTAGATAGTCCAAGGGCCCGCTAGTTAATCTAGATAGACCAAGTGCCCGCTAGTTAACCTACATAGTCCAAGTGCCCGCTAGGTAAACTAGATAGTCCAAGTGCCCACTATTGTATTTACATAGTTCAAGTGCCCGGTAGGTAACCTAGATTGTCCAAGTGTCCGCTAGTTAACCTACATAGTCCAAGTGCCGTTGGTTAACCTAGATAGGCCAAGTGCCCGCTAGGCATCCTACATAGTCCAAATGCCCGTTAGTTAACCTAGATAGTCAAAGTGCCTGCTAGGTAACCTAAATAGTCCAAGTGCCCGCTAGTTAACCTACATAGTCCAAGGGCCCGCTAGTTAACCTACATAGTCCAAGGGCCCGCTAGTTAACCTACATCTTCCAAGGGCCCGCTAGTTAACCTAGATAGTCCAAGTGCCCCCTAATTAACCTACATACTCCAAGTGCCCGCAAGGTAAACTAGACAGTTCAAGTGACCACTAGGTTACCTACATAGTCCAAGTGCCCCTTCGTTAACCTACATAGTCCAAATGCCCACTAGGTAACCAATATAGTAAAAATGCCCGCTAGGGGCCCTAATAGTCCAAATGCCCGCTAGTAAACCTAGATAGTCCAAGTGCCCTCTAGTTAACCTAGATAGACCAAGTGCCCGCTACGGAACCTATCTAGTCCAAGTGCCCGATAGGGAACCTACATAGTCCAAGTGCCCGCTAGTTAACATAGATAGTCCAAGTACCCGCTAGGAAACGTACATAGTCCAAGTGCCCGCTAGGTAACGTACATAGTCCAAGTGCCCGCTAGGTAACCTAGATAGTCCAAATGCCCGCTAGGGAACCAACATAGTCCAAGTGCCCGCTAGGGAACTTACATAATCCAAGGGCCCACTAGGGAACCTACATAGTCCAAGTGCCCGCTAGGTAACCTAGACAGTCCAAGTGCCTGCTAGGTAACCTACATAGTCCAAATGCCCGTTTGTTAACCTACATAGTCCAAGGGCCCACTATTTAACATAGATCTTCCAAGTGTCTTTGGTTAACCTACATAGTCCAAGTGCCCGCAAGGTAACCTATATAGTCCAAGTTTCAGCTATGTAACCTAGATAGTCCAAGGGCCCGCTAGTTAACCTACATAGTCCAAGTGCCCGCTAGGTAAACTAGATAGTCCAAGTGCCAGCTAAGAAACCTACATAGTCCAAGTGCACGCTAGTTAACCTAGATAGTCCAAGTGCCCGCTAGTTAACCTAGATAGTCCAAGTGCCGCTAGGTAACATATATAGTGCAAGTGTCCCCTAGTTAACCTACATAGTCCAAGTGCCCGCTAGTTAACATAGAAAGTCCAAGTGCCCGCTAGGGAACGTACATAGTCCAAGTGCCCGTTAGGTAAGCTAGATTGTGCAAGTGCCTGGTAGTTAACCTACATAGTCCAAGTGCCCGCTAGGTTACCTAGATAGTCCAAGGGCGCGCTAGTTAACCTACATAGTCCAAGTGCCCGTTAGTTAACTTACATAGTTCAAGTGTCCGTAAGGAACATACATAGTCCATGTGCCCGCTAGGAAACATACAGAGTCTAAGTGCCCGCTAGGGAACCTACGTAGTCCAAGTGCCCGCTAGGGAATTTACATAGTCCAAGGGCCCGCTAGTAAACGTAGATAGTCCAAGTTCCGCTAGTTAATCTACATAGTTCAAGGGCCCGCTAGTTAACCTACATAGTCAAAGTACCCGCTAGTTAACCTAGATCGTCCAAGTGTCCGCTAGTTAACCTACATAGTACAAGTGCCCGCTAGGGAACCTACATAGTCCAAGGGCCCGCTAGTTAACCTACATAGTCCAAGGGCCCATAGTTAACCTACATACTCCAAGTGCCCGCTAGGTAACCTAGACAGTTCAAGTGACCACTAGGTTACCTACATAGTCCAAGTGCCCGTTCGTTAACCTACATAGTCCAAGTGCCCGCTAGGTAACCAATATAGTAAAAATGCCCGCTAGAGGCCCTAATAGTCCAAATGCCCGCTAGTAAACCTAGATAGTCCAAGTGCCCACTATTGTATTTACATAGTTCAAGTGCCCGGTAGGTAACCTAGATTGTCCAAGTGTCCGCTAGTTAACCTACATAGTCCAAGTGCCGTTGGTTAACCTAGATAGGCCAAGTGCCCGCTAGGCATCCTACATAGTCCAAATGCCCGTTAGTTAACCTAGATAGTCAAAGTGCCTGCTAGGTAACCTAAATAGTCCAAGTGCCCGCTAGTTAACCTACATAGTCCAAGGGCCCGCTAGTTAACCTACATAGTCCAAGGGCCCGCTAGTTAACCTACATCTTCCAAGGGCCCGCTAGTTAACCTAGATAGTCCAAGTGCCCCCTAATTAACCTACATACTCCAAGTGCCCGCAAGGTAAACTAGACAGTTCAAGTGACCACTAGGTTACCTACATAGTCCAAGTGCCCCTTCGTTAACCTACATAGTCCAAATGCCCACTAGGTAACCAATATAGTAAAAATGCCCGCTAGGGGCCCTAATAGTCCAAATGCCCGCTAGTAAACCTAGATAGTCCAAGTGCCCTCTAGTTAACCTAGATAGACCAAGTGCCCGCTACGGAACCTATCTAGTCCAAGTGCCCGATAGGGAACCTACATAGTCCAAGTGCCCGCTAGTTAACATAGATAGTCCAAGTACCCGCTAGGAAACGTACATAGTCCAAGTGCCCGCTAGGTAACGTACATAGTCCAAGTGCCCGCTAGGTAACCTAGATAGTCCAAATGCCCGCTAGGGAACCAACATAGTCCAAGTGCCCGCTAGGGAACTTACATAATCCAAGGGCCCACTAGGGAACCTACATAGTCCAAGTGCCCGCTAGGTAACCTAGACAGTCCAAGTGCCTGCTAGGTAACCTACATAGTCCAAATGCCCGTTTGTTAACCTACATAGTCCAAGGGCCCACTATTTAACATAGATCTTCCAAGTGTCTTTGGTTAACCTACATAGTCCAAGTGCCCGCAAGGTAACCTATATAGTCCAAGTTTCAGCTATGTAACCTAGATAGTCCAAGGGCCCGCTAGTTAACCTACATAGTCCAAGTGCCCGCTAGGTAAACTAGATAGTCCAAGTGCCAGCTAAGAAACCTACATAGTCCAAGTGCACGCTAGTTAACCTAGATAGTCCAAGTGCCCGCTAGTTAACCTAGATAGTCCAAGTGCCGCTAGGTAACATATATAGTGCAAGTGTCCCCTAGTTAACCTACATAGTCCAAGTGCCCGCTAGTTAACATAGAAAGTCCAAGTGCCCGCTAGGGAACGTACATAGTCCAAGTGCCCGTTAGGTAAGCTAGATTGTGCAAGTGCCTGGTAGTTAACCTACATAGTCCAAGTGCCCGCTAGGTTACCTAGATAGTCCAAGGGCGCGCTAGTTAACCTACATAGTCCAAGTGCCCGTTAGTTAACTTACATAGTTCAAGTGTCCGTAAGGAACATACATAGTCCATGTGCCCGCTAGGAAACATACAGAGTCTAAGTGCCCGCTAGGGAACCTACGTAGTCCAAGTGCCCGCTAGGGAATTTACATAGTCCAAGGGCCCGCTAGTAAACGTAGATAGTCCAAGTTCCGCTAGTTAATCTACATAGTTCAAGGGCCCGCTAGTTAACCTACATAGTCAAAGTACCCGCTAGTTAACCTAGATCGTCCAAGTGTCCGCTAGTTAACCTACATAGTACAAGTGCCCGCTAGGGAACCTACATAGTCCAAGGGCCCGCTAGTTAACCTACATAGTCCAAGGGCCCATAGTTAACCTACATACTCCAAGTGCCCGCTAGGTAACCTAGACAGTTCAAGTGACCACTAGGTTACCTACATAGTCCAAGTGCCCGTTCGTTAACCTACATAGTCCAAGTGCCCGCTAGGTAACCAATATAGTAAAAATGCCCGCTAGAGGCCCTAATAGTCCAAATGCCCGCTAGTAAACCTAGATAGTCCAAGTGCCCGCTAGTTAACCTAGATAGACCAAGTGCCCGCTAGGGAACCTATCTAGTCCAAGTGCCCGATAGGGAACCTACATAGTCCAAGTGCCCGCTAGTTAACATAGATAGTCCAAGTACCCGCTAGGAAACGTACATAGTCCAAGTGCCTGCTAGGTAACGTACATAGTCCAAGTGCCCGCTAGGTACCCTAGATAATCCAAGTGCCCGCTAGGGAACGTACATAGTCCAAGTGCCCGCTAGGTAACCAATATAGTAAAAATGCCCGCTAGGGAACCCACATAGTCCAAGTGCCCGTTAGGTAACCTAGATAGTCCAAATGCCCGCTAGGGAACCCACATAGTCCAAGTGCCCGCTAGGGAACTTACATAGTCCAAGGGCCCTCTAGGGAACCTACATAGTCCAAGTGCCCGTTAGTTAACCTAGATAGTCCAAGTGCCCGCATGGTAACCTAGATAGTCCAACAGCCCTGTAGGTAACCTACATACTCCAAGTACCCGCTAGGTAACGCAGATAGTTCAAGTGCCAGCTAGGTAACCTAGATAGTCCAAGTGCCCGCTAGGTAACCTACAAAGTCTAATTGCCCGCTAGGTAATCTATATAGTCCAAATGCCCGTTAGGGAGCCTACATAGTCCAAATTCCCGCTAGGTAACCTAGATAGTCCAAGGGCCCGCTAGGTAACCTACATAGTCCTAGTGCCCCCTAGTTAACCTACATTCTCCAAGTGCCCGATAGGGAACATACATAGTCCAAGTGCCCGATACGTAACCTACATATTCCAAATGCCCTCTAGTTAACCTACATAGTCCAAGTGCCCGATAGGGAACCTACATAATCCAAGTGCCCGCTAGGGAACCTACATAGTCCAAGTGCCCGTTAGGTAACCTAGATAGTCCAAATGCCCGCTAGGGAACCCACATAGTCCAAGTGCCCGCTAGGGAACTTACATAGTCCAAGGGCCCACTAGGGAACCTACATAGTCCAAGTGCCCGTTAGTTAACCTAGATAGTCCAAGTGCCCGCATGGTAACCTAGATAGTCCAACAGCCCGGTAGGTAAACTACATACTCCAAGTACCCGCTAGGTAACACAGATAGTTCAAGTGCCAGCTAGGTAACCTAGATAGTCCAAGTGCCCGCTAGGTAACCTACAAAGTCTAAGTGCCCGCTAGGTAATCTATATAGTCCAAATGCCCATTAGGGAGCCTACATAGTCCAAATTCCCGCTAGGTAACCTAGATAGTCCAAGGGCCCGCTAGGTAACCTACATAGTCCTAGTGCCCCCTAGTTAACCTACATTCTCCAAGTGCCCGATAGGGAACATACATAGTCCAAGTGCCCGATAGGTAACCTACATAGTCCAAATGCCCTCTAGTTAACCTACATAGTCCAAGTGCCCGATAGGGAACCTACATAATCCAAGTGCCCGCTGGGGAACCTACATAGTCCAAGTGCCCGTTAGGTAACCTAGATCGTCCAAATACCCGCCAGGACCCATATAGTCCAAGTGCACGCTAGGGCATTTACATAGTCCAAGGGCCCGCTAGGGAACCTACATAGTGCAAGAGCCCGCTAGTTAACCTAGATCGTGCAAGTGTCTGCTAGTTAATTTACATAGTCCAAGTGCCAGTTAGCTAACCTAGATAATCCAAGGGCCTGCTAGTTAACCTACATAGTCCAAGTGCCTCCTAGGTAACCTACATTGTCCAAGTGCTCGCTAGGTAACCTAAATAGTCTATATGCCCGCTAGGAAACCTACATAGTCCAAGTGCCCGCTAGTTAACTTATTGTCCAAGGGAACGCTAGTTAACCTAGATAATCCAAGTACCCGCTAGTTAACATAGATCGTCCAATTGTCGACCTGTTAACCTACATAGTCCAAGTGCCCGTTCGGTAACCTAGATAGTCCAATTGCCCTTTAGGGAAACTAGATAGTCCAAGTGCCCGCTAGGGAACCTACATAGTCCAATTGCCCGCTCTGGAACATACATAGTCCAAGTGCCCTTTAGTTAACCTAGATAATCAAAGTGCCCGCTAGGTAACCTACATAGTCCAAGTGCCCACTAGGTAACCTAAATAATCCAAATGCCCGCTAGGGAAACTACATAGTCCAAGTGCCCGCTAGTAAACCTAGATAGTCCAAGGGCCCGCTAGTTAACCTACATAGTCCAAGTGCCCGCTAGTTAACCTACATAGTCCAAGTGCCCGCTAGGTAAACTAGATAGTCCAAGTGCCCACTATTGTATGTACATAGTTCAAGTGCCCGGTAGGTAACCTAGATTGTCCAAGTGTCCGCTAGTTAACCTACATAGTCCAAGTGCCCGTTGGTTAACCTAGATAGGCCAAGTGCCCGCTAGGCATCCTACATAGTCCAAATGCCCGTTAGTTAACCTAGATAGTCAAAGTGCCTGCTAGGTAACCTAAATAGTCCAAGTGCCCGCTAGGGAACCTACATAGTCCAAATGCCCGCTAGTTAACTTAGATAGTCCAAGTGCCCGCTAGTTAACCTAGATAGTCCAAGTGCCCGCTAGATAACCAGGATCATCACAGTGCCCTCTAGTTAACTTACTTAGTCCAAAGGCCTGCTAGTTAACCTACATAGACCAAGGGCCCGCTAGTTAACCTAGATAGTCCAAGTGCCCGCTAGTTAACCTACATAGTCCAAGTCCCCACTAGGTAACCTAGACAGTCGAAGTGACCATTAGGTTACCTAGATAGTCCAAGTGCCCGTTCGTTAACCTACATAGTCCAAGTGCCCGCTAGGTAACGTAGATAGCCCAAGTGCCCGCTAGGGAACGTACATAGTCCAAGTGCCCGCTAAGTAACCTAGATAGTCCAAGTGCCCGCTAGTTAACCTACATAGTCCTAGTGCCTGCTAGGTCAACTACATAGTCCAAGTGCCCACTAGGTAACCTAGACAATCCAATTGCGCGCTAGTTAACCTAGACAGTCCAAGTTCCCGATAGGGAACCTACATAGCCCAAGTGCTCGCTAGGGAATCTACATAGTCCAAGTGCTCGCTAGGCATCCTACATAGTCCAAATGCCCGTTAGTTAACCTAGATAGTCAAAGTGCCTGCTAGGTAACCTAAATAGTCCAAGTGCCCTCAAGGGAACCTACATATTCCAAGTGACAGCTAGGTAACCTAGATAGTACAATTGCCCGTTAGCTAACCTAGATAGTCGAAGTGTCCGCTAGTTAACCTACATAGTCCAAGTGCCCGTTGGTTAACCTAGATAGGCCATGTGCCCGCTAGGTAACCTAGACAGTCCAAGTGCCCGCTAGGTTACCTACATATTCCAAGTGCACGTTCGTTAACCTAGATAGTCCAAGTGCCCGCTGGTAACCTACATAGTCCAAGTGCCCGCTAGGTAACCTACATAATCCAAGTTCTCCCTAGGTAACCTAGATAGTTAGGGTTAGGGTTAGGGTTAGGGTTAGGGTTAGGGTTAGGGTTAGGGTTAGGGTTAGGGTTAGGGTTAGGGTTAGGGTTAGGGTTAGGGTTAGGGTTAGGGTTAGGGTTTTAGG